>NW_018020645.1:0-186658 GCF_002006095.1 Pseudomyrmex gracilis
ATATTGAAAAGTGTCTGCCATTCATTTTATTATTTTCTTTAATTCTGTAGAGCCGTTTTTCTATCCGAGCAATAATTACGAAAAACACCGTTTAGTACGAATTACTCGTTCGATCGGTAATAACAGGAAGGTCCAGGACCCTCTTAATGTGCTTTGGTCTCAGAATGGTGCCAGTTATCGCATACTGGTATATTCGCTCGTACACTCACGAGAATTTTGTTTCTTTCGAATCGTAAATTTATCATCATCTCGACGGAACGATGTTAATAAAAACAATCAAAAAATTAGATATATAAAAATGTGTATATATAAATAATCTTTTTTTATTGATAACCACTCGACGTTCGATAATAATTTACTGTTTTTACAGCAGCGCTTATCGTTAGTTGCTCGATGTTAGGCGCGTTAACGTTACATTGTATTCGTCTGCTACCTTTGGTCGATAAGTTACGCGAATCAGATGAAGTCGCTTCACGTAACTGTGACGCGCGCGCGCGCAAAAGAAATCTGCAAAAAAAGAAAAGGAAGAGATAGTTAAACTAGATATATTTATTATTTCTTCTTACTTGCTATTTTACGTATAAACTAAAATAATATTTCAGAATTAAATAATTTTTTTAGTCATAATTTATTATAACATAAAAATTTCAAAACTCTCGCGCCTCGATACCTCGGCGTGCTTCGAGAGATCGATTCGGTCGGTACGCGCACAAAGAGGAGAGAGAATCCGCGGCGCGCGCCGTCGCCTTGACGACGACGACGACGTCGACGTCGTTATGACGTCGGCGCAATGCGTCGTCGCGTAACCAGAGCCGCTGCGCCGGGTCGACGGTCCCTCCGATGGCAGGCCAGTGTCTCGACTTTTCTCGGCTTTCGCGTCACGCCTTCATCTCGCGGTGTTTCATCGTCGTTGCCGTCGTCGCGGTCGCAACCCCTGATCGCCCCGGCTTAAGCTACGTGCTAAACGTGTGAACAAAATTTTTCGTGCAACATCCGGAACGTATAAGTCTGTCGTGTCTCTCGAATTTTTATGCGCTAAGCCGGAACGGGCGCTCCCCCGAAGCCGCCCTCGCAGCTCGCCCACGACGCGAGACGTCGTTGGGCGACGCCGTCGGAGATGTCTAATGTTGATCCTTGTGAGCGCCGCGGCGTGAGAAGTCATCGGGACATGTGCCTTTCCGCCTCTTATTGATCGGCGCGTCCCGACCGGCGCGATCCCCAAGAGATCCCCACGTTACTCGGCCCTGCGGGAGACCTGGTAAGGCTCTGCGATCCCTTCGTGGTCATCCGAGACACGTCTCGCGAATAGGGTGCTGCCCTGCTGAGTATAGAATTTGCTGCAAATTTTCTAAGGATACGGAAAACACGTTTAAATTGTAATTAGAGGAGTTTCTTTTATTATAATTATCGCATCACGCTTAGTAAGGCAGTACGCTTATCAGTGAGAGAACGATGATGATGATGATGATGATGATGATGATAATAATAGTTTAGTAATTATTTAGAGATAACTACGATAACTATATCTAGCGATGACTAATTCAATTGTGTAGCTCTTACTAATAACAATAATTATTGTTATACTGACAATAACAAAAAAGATGGAGAGATTTCTTTTTTCAATTGTCACATTGTTAAAACCGAAGATGTTTGATTTTTAGATTTAATGAGGAAACGTACTTTGCGCTAGGATCTGCAGATGTTAACTATAAAAAACTCACTCTCACTAAAACTTTCTCCCATGTCTTTTAACGAGTAATTGCTCCAGGGACTCGTTATTATTAGAATGATAATCACACGCCATTCATTTATCTGTGATCAAAATGTACAACGTGTATATTGAATCTCCAATAAAAACAGTTTCGGATCAGTACGCGTACGTTACGATTGATGCAACAGGATGTACAAGAATTATGTGATTAGATTTTCAATTAAACGAGAAACGACAGAACCCTCCGCGTACAGAGATCGATTTAAAGGTGCGAGTAAGCGAGATAGCAATTGCTGTAAGTCTCTGGAAAGAAATTTCACTTTTGTTTCCTCCATCATTTTTTTCATATTTTACATGAAAGAACCGTAGTGAACATTTGGTCAAGAGCGATCGAAAGTCGCCGATAGCTCCGCACGGGCGCGGCAGGAAATTAGCTGTCCGCTAATTGAAAAGTGTCTCACTCATAAAACTGTTTAATCTCCCAACAGACGGTTTTTTGCTCGTTCCCCGCGATCTCGTGTTCTTCGATCGATTTGATTGCTAATAAATTTGTAAAACACATCGTCGTAAATAATTTTGTCGATTATGCATACTGCATATAACTGCGTAGCTATGACTTGCAAAAATGCGGCGATATTAACAGCGAAGATTTAGCGCCGATTTAACGGGACGGCGAACTTATAATTTCATTTTCGAAAGCTGAATTTTCCGAAGAAAAACTCTCGTTCTTCGTGATGCTCGCAGCATCCGATACAGATACACCGACCTGTGTGGTTTCGTTGCGGCCTAAATGATAAACCCCGCGCATTGCGAGAGGTCCCGCTGACATTTGAAAATGTCAGTGACTACCTACACAAGTTCTACTCGTGTAGGCTCGTTGCTATTATAACCGATAGCCCGACATCGGAAAACCGAAGCATTGTATCGTTCGTCCGATGAATCGCATAACATGCGATTTGTCTCCGCCTTTTCCTAGCTTCTTGCGAAATGACATCACTTATGTGAGATATATCACGATGATAATTTCATAATTGCGCTGTAAAGTTTTTTTTTTTTGCCTGGAATTCCACGCGCTGAAGACATTAAAGACTCGCAATTTTTTTTTCCGCGAAAGAAACGTGCCGCGCGTTCATGTATATACACTTTGAAAAAAACTCTTATGCGTTTTATTTATATTATTGTTTTTTTATTATTGTTTTTTCTACCGCGCTTTTTTTAACATTAACCTGGTTTACAAGAAATCTTCTGCAATTTAGAAAACGATGAGCACCTCGGCGAGCAAACGCGCAAACCCGTGGCCGAAGAATATTGCAAAGAGGCAGCGCGCTAAAGCAGAAGGGTAACACGCGCTCTTGGTGCGCGCTTATTATAATTTTTACCGGTCTTTACGATCGCGCTCGCACAGTCGAACGTGCTATCAAACGCATACCTAACTGTACCGGGACATTCGACACACACGTACCGCGCCGGCACAGAAATAACATAAACGCGTAAAATGACGAGAACGAAAACCTCGCCGTTAGGTTTTCGCGCTGTTTTCTAAAAGACGTGTCGGGAAATTTGAAACCGGAAAGAGCCGAACAATGAAGAATTTCAACGCGCAAGAATCGCGTATCATCGGAAGATCTAGTAGAATTCTAAGAGATGTGCGTTTCTTACGTGGCACACGCGCGTGTTTTTAATTGCTGCTATCGTAGATTGCAGCATCTCGTGTTTAGCATCTGTATTCGCGAAGATCCAACTTTTATCACAGCGATGGAGATTGATGGTGTTATTAACGGCGCCTTTATGAAACTAACCATACGCTCATCCGCACAAATTTTCCAAATATTTAGAAACCCTTTTCTTACGCGTTGGAAACTGTAGTATAAACGCTTTCCAGTTCCCCGTCTGTCTCTATATAGCCTCTCTCTCACACGAATTATTTTTAACTTCACGTGCAACGATGTACAGCGCGACACTCAACGCAAGGTCAAACTCGCCTTAAATATTTTGATTCATCTTTTTTGTTTGTTTTTTTTTTTTAAGAAATTTGAATAAATATTTCGATTCATCTTGTTTAATTTTTTAAGAAATTCGAGTCTTGTTACTTTCGATTTTTTTTCATCATATCGATCGAATGTATCTCACATTTCTCTTTCCTTGCAACTGCGCTAATGATGTAAATCACACACGTACACACACACACACACACACACCTCGTAACTGCCTCTTCGCCTTCAGCAGAGAGAGTTCGAGAACGTGAAAAAATGCTTGAGAAGCAGAGAACGCTTCAAGTTAAAAGATACGGCCGTTCAGTGAGACCGTTTACGACGGAGAGAGAGAAAGCAGTTCCGTTTTTCCTACTTCTCGTTCCCGAAGGATTCGACGAACGGCCTCACGAACGAACGCGAGATCATCAATCGGATCGCGTGGTTCTTGCCGATAAGATAATGACGCGGTCGGAAGACGCGAACTGACGAGCGCGTTATTTAAGACGCCTGGAGATGGCTTAACTCCATCCGCGTCCGATGAGAGATCTTTTCCTCCTTAAAGCAGTCCCGCCGGCGGGAGAACAGGAACAAGTCAATAACTATTCGAAGGGCGATAAAGCGCCTGCCCTCTAATCAATGCCTCGTCCGTCCATTCGTTAGCGAAATACGGCACGATAAAATCGATAGCTCCGCATCCCAACAAGAGCAAAGAGCGCCATGTGGGCTATCGACCACAGCTGTCAGCTCCCTGTGCTTGCGCATACATCGCGGCGCGCGTCCTTAAAGCTTCCCTCACATGGAACTCCGGAACGGGGGAGTCGATGGTACAGCCGCTGGGAAGAGGAAAATAATGAGACGCGCGAACGCGGCGGGAAGTCCGCGTGGGGAACGGGCGTCGTTCTTACGGTTTACGCAATTTTCTTCTCTCTATTCTCTCGACGCAAGGATTCGCAAGGTTACAAGCGAGATAATGTCAGAGCGACGATCGGGACCGAGTGTTGAAAAAAAAATCACACGGTGTCGCTCGAACGACGCGCCATGACGCGCCTCTTGCAGGACGCGCGGAGAAAAAAATGCGGAAAAAAAAAAAAAATCGCTGACACACAATTCCGTGTGGCAATGCGCGATTACGATACGACGGTAACAAGGAACCGGCCTTGATGCAGGCACTGAAAGGTTAAGGTTGACGTAAATAGGCTCGTGATTCATTCATATACTGGCTATCGATTACAGGCCTTCGTTCGCGTGCCCGTAACTCTGTGTGTTACGTGACTTCCTCTCCGTGTAAATTCTTCTCCGTGTGCACGCGCCCTAAGGATTAAGTTCTAACACAATGCCCCGAGTGTGTCCCGTTCCCGGAGTGACTCAGAGGACCCGGGATGACGTTCACCAAAATATTGCACGCGCATACACACAGAGATCGCAGACGACTAATACATCTCTCAGTCGTCAGATCGTAGAGACCCGAAACAATGACGTCAGTTGTCTCAAAAAGAACGATAAAACGTCTTTCCAAGGCGAGTCGAGGAGAGACAGATGCGGCGCGAGATAAATCGACGCGACTCGTCCGCGACGAATCGTTATGACGAGCACATGTCGAGGAGAAAGGAAATCATCAAAGCGATAAAGAGAGGTCATGGTAGACTCGCGCTAGTCGGTATACTATAGATGGTATTAAAGAGTTCGCCGCTTACACACGTAATTGCCGCGCGGCCACGTCGGTGCACCGGTACTACTTACGCACGCAACGCGATCACGAAGAAATAAACGTTCGCGCGCGAACGAGATCATCGCTTACGTACGCAATGATCTCGAGCTGCGAATGTCATCGCTAGCCGCAAATTACAGTTGCAGAGATCGCGCGGTCGCTCGACAATTGGCAACAATTGGCGGCAATTAGGGCCGGGACGGAGTCGTGATTTCACGTCGCGACGTTAAAGCAAACGTCAGAACACACAGCGTCGGACAGCAAACTTTGGATCTCGATTCGCGTAACTTGGAAAATAACTTCCTTGTTACAGTGCGGACGTTACAGTATGAGATCATTAACAAGAAAATGTTAATTACTCACGCGTTCTTGAGAATGTATGATCTACTTTGTGAAATTTTTTTTTTTTTCACTAAGGAATACTCAAACTGCGCTCGCGCTTTTAATATTTCGAAGAAAAGTTTTAATATTTTTTTTTTTTTTTAAAGAAAGTTTTAATATTTCAAAGGAAAGTTACATTTGCGCGCTTTAAGAGAGAAATTTTATTTTTCGATATCGAACAAATAAAATAGAATTTTTTTTTTTTACACAAAGTGAGTACAACCACGTATGAAGAATATACGACGCGGGGAACGACGCGTTCTAATATAATATGCTTTTGTTACGACTCAAAACTTTATCTGTAACTAGACACTACGCGTGCATTGTTGCATTGTGATGCAAATCAGTGTGTATAGACTCGAAAGAAAGAAAAACGCGCGGAACGCGTTGTTGTGGATGCACATCGGAAATGCAATGCTAATTTAATGCGTCGCTACACCTCGTCTTGCATCAATGTTTGCGCTCGCGTGCAATGTCGCAATTAGAATTGTTTCACGGTTTATTAAGAAGAGGCCAGCCAAATGGGCGCGCCGTGATGTGTCAAGAGGTTGATAGCGGACAATGCGTGAAAGAATGGTGATAACAATCACAGCGCGCCAGTGCGAAATTATCTACACGAGTCGAAAAGCCTATCCACGTCTGTGGAGGAAGATAAGTGTTCTTCCATAATAAAAAAATGTCTGCAACTTTTTTTAATTTATCTTTATTGTTAATTATTTGTAACTCAGTATCTAAAAAAAAAAATGGATTTTTCCAAACTTTAGTCATAGAAAAACAATTTCTTCCATTGTTCAAAACGTATCTGTATTTATATGTCACGCACAAAGAGACTCAAAGATAAAAAGATCTCGATATTAGTGCAAACATTCTTTTTGAAATCCAAACTTCTGACTACGCGTAGCACGCGTCGTCTAGTCGGGGGGACCCTGAAAAAAAAGAAGAAAAAAAAAATATATACAGCATCTGAAGGCAATAGGGCGAATGATGTCAGTGGTGGGGCTTCTGAACAGATGTTTACTCCACAGAGCGAGGGTCCAGTCCCCCACAAAGAACCGTACCTCTAGAACCACCCTTCATTGACGATTACTCCATTTGAGCTCAGCATCGGCAGCAGTATCCACGACAATGGTCCCACTCACTATTGCTACCTCTGGCCCTTGTGAGTTGGGCTTAAGGGCCACGTGACACGTGCTCGCTCACGGGACAAGCGCACACGACGCAAATACACACGCATACATAGAAGCACGGCGACGTTCCGGACAAAATTTGCCGGAGACTCCCTTGGACCGTCTCGGCGTTCAGGCTACCATGTGGACTGTCTCTCGCGAGCGAAAATCTACGAACACGTGCGAAGAAAATCAGAGTTCAGTTATTTTATATTGCGCTGAAACGAACGAGTTCTCAGAAGAACTCAGTGCTAATAAGCGTAATTTGAAATAATATAAAAAAAGATAAAAAAAAAAAAGAAGAAATTTTACGGTTCAGAATGTGTGCGAATCATCATCATGTGTAAATCTTGTCGAGAATCAAACATTCTTGCAATGTGTAAAATAAACAATGTTTTTTAGTGAGATCGAAAAAATGACGAGTGTAAAACAGTGCGCGTCTCTGTGGGATCGTCGAGGGCCAACATTTAATGCGTAAGTGCGAACACTTTAGTGGGGGCTATTTTCTAATATAAACATATGTATGCGTGCAGTCGGCAATTGCCAACCGGAAATAACCAATTCTTTCAACGCCGATGCGTAAAATTACGATGTCGGATTCATTTTATTAATGACCGCTGCACTTATCATACATATGAACGCTATCCACCAAATGAGCGCTATCAATTTGATAACGTTCTACAAAGTATTTGCAACTATTATTCCAGCTTGATGATTGTTACCAAGTTTCTTTTTTTATATAAAAAATTTTGTATAAAAAATATAAATATAATATAAAAGAAAATTATTATAGAATTAGAAGAGAGTTTTTATGGGTGATGGATAAGAGCAAAATGGACGTAAATTGAAATCGTAACGGAGCATGTATGGCAAATAATAATAATGAACGAGGCAGCAATTCGCGAAATCCATCTCGTAAATTTTGGCTATTGAAGTGTGGACTAATGCATTGTCAAAAATCACTGAAAACATCTAATTTAACGAGCTGTCACGCACAACGTACGATAATGAGCCAGCGTTTGAAACTCGTCAACGATAACAGCAATATATCATCGCTATCTACGCGTCGAGGTTTTACTTATCAATTGTCTCTTGTACTTTGAAATTTTATAAATATTTATTAATTAATTCTCACTTAATCAGTTAATTAGTATCACTTAATCAGTTAATTTTGGTATCACTTAATCAGTTAAATTTTATAAATATTTATTAATTATTTCTCACTTAATCAGTTAATTTTTTAATGATAATTGTTAAAAAATCATATTTCTTTATTATTAACATAGCACACATGTTATGCAACTGGAAATTATATAATTATTCATTTCTCTGCCTACGCGCTCAAGAGAAGAATATTTCCTCGAACGCAAAACTTTCCGCGTCAGAGGATATTTATTGCGGCGGAAACTTATTTCCGCGAGATATATAATTATTAGACGCATCGTAGCGCGATGATGGCGCCAGCGAGCACGTGTTGCGCGACGACGCAACGTCTGCCGTCATTTTCGTGTGTCCGTAATATTAAAAAGACATATTTGCAACTTTCCAAAATATGCACAGGCGCGCCACGTGCGTTCCAATTTTTCCCCATGTTTGTGCAACATCTTTCTCTGAGATTTGTGTACTCCGTTGATATTCGAAAGTGTTTTTGCAAACCGGTAGATTATCTGTCGTTCGAAGAGATTCTTATATAATACCGAAAGTAGGAAGAGATGATATGCCGAACGTTGCGATAATTAAGAAACGTACGTATCTATCTTTCCGGTAATCAACGGCGACTCGCGAGTTATTAAATGATATGGGTTCATTTTGATGAACAGAAAACTGCCGACCGAGTGTTGTGTTTTTTGCTTTAACATACCGACGAAACCAGTTGCATATCTTGTGCGAGTGAAAAAGGAAAGATCTCGGAATGTAAATCGGATCAAACAACGTAACCGGGTTTTCTGCAATTCTCTCTCCTCTTTCGTTGCGATTTAGGCCGACCTCAATTTTAGAAAATCTTGGGAGTGTATAATCGCGCGCAACAGAGAGGCAGTCGAGTGATGTGAAAAAAAAGAAAAAAGAAAAAAAAAAACAAGAAAAAGAGACGGTCGCGAGTCATGCGGTGAATATCGAGTGCTTGAACGTTTGCCAAGACTTTTGGGTCGCCTTGACAGAGGGAATAAACTTCACGGGACGCACGTGAGGTCGTTTGACTTCTTTTGCTCTTAATTTATAGCCACAAGATTTTTACTCGGTAGATAAGAATGAATGTAAACAACTACGAAATATGGAAAGTTGAAAAATTTCCATTATGATAATTAACGGTAAAATTTCGGTCGGTACCGACATTTATTGTTATTTATCGTTTTGTCAGTTAATTACACAGCACGCTATGTGTATGTTGCAAACACCAAACACAAACCTTATTTTTTCTTCGCGAATTCTCTCAGTCTGACGTCTTACGCGATGTGATTTGGCTATAGTTTTGGAAAAATTAAAAAATTTATTGTTAATTATCTTATTAATAATTAAGAGTAGGAGGTATGCGCTGGGAAATAAATAACAAATTATATACGTTTGCGATTTCTCTGAGAGTTTAGACTATTATTTATCTGGTCTTTTCTTTGTCGCGATATATAATGACGTAATCTTACACCCCGATGTATATCAGTCTTTGATACCGGTGCCGTTAATTAAATCATACAGCAGAGGGTCAAATGGCAAGTAGGTGATCGATGATCGCGTTCTCGGTACGTTTATACACGATGGTTATAGTTCAAAGCTGACCGGTATATGTAAGTATCACCTAGAAGCAAGTGATATTCAACTTTTTTTTTTTTTTTTTAAAGCCGCAACAACGGTATTGATTTGTCTGGGATATAAGACGGTTTATCGTGCGAACCTTCGGGTCAACTGACGATCAAACGGGGGTTTAGAGTTAAAAAATGCATGAATATACAAAATGCGCATCAAGACTGGAAGAGGAGTCTCGAGATCACTTAGGCGCGGTGTGTGCGAACGCGCGATCGTTTTTCTCATTACGCTGTTCTGGGTCAGTGGGACCGGCATTTTTGTGTGTGCTCTCGTTGCGCTAAGCCCCGATACGATTTTTCCGATTGCTTTTATTGCATTCTCGTTTATTGCAATTCGACTGTGGAAACTTCACGCATGAAGGCGCGCCGCGCTGCTACCCCGCGCGTGAGATCCTTTTCCGCCGCGCTGGGAAGCGATGATAGGTCGCCAACAACCGATTAGAACGGATAAGCTGATAAGCGAGCGAATTCGCTGCATAATCGGGGCCGGGGCTTGTTGTTTTATTCTCGTTGAATGAACTCGTTGCGAGATAATAAATCGCTAATCTCGGGCGCTCTAGAAGTCGCGCAAATGCGAAACTAGTTCGTCGCACTCGTTCAAAGCATTTTTTTCGTTCGTATAATATTTACGAGAATTTATTTTGATAAGAAAATTTGACACAACAAAATTAAGAACGCAAAGAATTACGTACGT
This sequence comes from Pseudomyrmex gracilis, assembly GCF_002006095.1. Taxonomy (NCBI): domain Eukaryota; kingdom Metazoa; phylum Arthropoda; class Insecta; order Hymenoptera; family Formicidae; genus Pseudomyrmex; species Pseudomyrmex gracilis. Next base: position 10,432 of record NW_018020645.1, read on the forward strand.
AAAATCCGCGAGAGAACAGTTTTTCAGGGTTTTTCGACGAAGAGTCGCAATCGGTCATCTTTTTTTCAGCCAGTCAATTCTTTTTCGCGGCTAGCGAATTAAAATGCGACTCTTATATCGGAGTCCGCAGCACCGTTAACGCGCGTGTGTGTGGCTCGATCGTCTATACTAAATTTATTCCAAAACGCGCGCCTCCTCCTCAGGTCAGTGTGTCACGATTTGTGTCTAACAGCAGGTATACACGCAACATGTTGAACTCTCGGGAAGAAGATCGCTCGCAAGGGACCGTGTTCAGCAATCTGTACATGTGTCGATGATTTTTTAACTGTTGGTTTAACCGTTGTATCTAGACCCTCTCTATACATTTGTGCAAGAACGTGCGCCCGGCATTCGTTCCCGGGCTTGGTGAATCTTCAAAACTGCCGTAACACACGGCGTAACAATGCGAAATATGCCGGAAAAAGTGTACAACAACATTCGAGAAAGACCTTCGAGAACGTGACGCTTTGTGATGGGATTGGAAACGGTATATACGCCTTCGAACGGGAGCGGAATTGTAAAATAATCTATGAATGAACTTCGTCGCTGTGCGAACGGTGGTGAATACTAGACGACCAGTCCCGTGTGTCACACAGGCCTGAGGTTCTATCTATACCGGATCTCGCGTTAGAATAGACGCTTAACGGGACATAAAATATTATAGCGACCGATACTCCAGAAACGACGTGTGAATTTCTAAGTGTTTTTTTTTTCTCGACACTCTACGTGGTGGATACAAAGAAGTTAAACTGTCTAGTAAGTTTAAACGTAAACGGAGGTGTGCTGCGGTCTTACGCATGTATGAGATATTTTTTTATGCGAACAACTTAATAAAAATGTTATCAAACCAAATATCGGGAGATAAAAAAATTATCTGTAAAAATATTAAAAACAAACATAAAAAATATAGAAAACTGAAAAAATATGAAAAATATATAAATATATAAATATAAATATATATAAAACAAAAATAAAAAATAAATATATATTATTAGTTTAATAAAAAATAAAAAAATATGTAAAGTGTGTTTTCCTGTTGTTAAAAAACTATATAGTAAAACTATGAAAGCTAAAGAGTAATATCAACAAACATTTCAAAATACATAAAAAGAGAAGTAAGTAAATTTGGTATTTTGAAAAAATAAATTAAAAAAAAAAGAGCCAATATGAACTTTAGACACAGATGGTGATGTGTAACGAAAAAATTATATTTTATTTTTAACGTTTCGATTCAGGATCGGATAATTTTCAGAAAAAAGTATTTTTTATTTGTTATTCCTATTGAATAACCAGTGACCTAATTGTTACACAAATCGTTTACATTTTAATCGAGCAGTCTTAGTTAAACGTTTAGTACAAAGTTTGTAAAATTTTTTTTTACTTGCGACCCGGATTAACCGAAATTGACATGATCGGTTACCGGTGTCGAACGTGTATCTAGTCTAGTCACGATTCGTGAGTCCGTCGATAACCCACCTACATTAACACTGTTGATTTAGACGTGCCAGACGTGTCGTCGGCGAGGTTGAAAAGTCCGAGATAGCGCGACCGAAACGGTGATACCGCCGCCGCGCCACGGCGAAAAGGAGAGGAAGATATCGCATAACGGGGCTTCTTCAGTAGGTCGATACATGCAATAGGTGACACCGATTAGTATACCATCGTAAAAATGCACTTATGCTGTTCTCTAACACTATTCGTCGTCACTTTTCGAAGAATATAAATATCCGAGTTACATCAACGAGAAAAAAACGAGCGGCGGCAATCATCTGAGAGAACGAAAGATTTTGATGGTTTTTTTTACGAGCGATTACATCGCGACCACCTTACTCGAAATGTTGTTAAACCGTTCGCGAACAGCTTCTTCGGTACACGCGGCGTTTATATTTTTACCGGATTGATAAATTGCTCTCACATGGTTAATGACACGGTACTAAAACGGAAATTAAAACCCGATGCGCTTATACTTTTTTTCGGCGAGAGTTTACATGAAAAAAATCTGTGCTTCCCGATTTAATTTTTCTAAGAAACATTGTGCATCTCGGTTTATTTGGTTTTAAACACACAGAAATTGTATTCTACATGTGAATATTTTTTATTTATTCGTTCTGAAGAAGGCAACGAAAATTCATCCTCACGCCGGACTGTCGCGGAAGCGCGATAAAAGAGTGGCGTCTCATGTTCTCGCGGAAAGTTTCTCTCCACGGCTCGTTTTCACCGGGTAACATCGCGGTGCAGGTGTCCCGCACTTTTAAGGCACTATAACGCGCATTCCTGCGAGATAAAACGAGCGAGCGCGACCCGGCGCGATCGATTAGCTTCAACACCATTAGCGAGCGACACTACGTCCGCGCGCACAAGTGTCTTCGTCCGTTTGAACGACCGACGAAGAAAATGCGATGAAGAAGCAAATGTGTCAACGACATGGAAATCCAATCTTGTCTATTTCTTGATAAAAAAAAAAAAAAAGAACAACTTAAAAAAAAAAAGCGGTGAGAGTGAGATATAGCTCACTATTTTTAGATCCGCTGTGAGAGACAACCCGCATATGAAACGAAATTCGATGTTTACGAAGCTTATACGAAGTACGCGGTTACTAATTTAGTCCGGGTTGCCAGCTTGGAACTTTCGCGTCTTGATTTAATCCGATCAAGCGGACTCGCGGTCGTTAAGAATCTCGAATAGACGCGACCACCACAATAAAGAGCCGTCCTCAAGGTAGGCAGTCCCTGACTAAAGGAACTCTGCAATAAACTTCCTTCGTTTTCTTCGCCGACGTACAGCCCGGTAACGGCGCAGAAGGAAGGAAAAAATATAATCTGACGCTCTCGTGTGGTGTTTTATTTTTCCTCTTGAAAAACCAGTCGTCGCTCAGCGCGCACGTCGACGACGAGAGTGCGCATTCCGCAAGGCTGTCCCCGCGGAGCGAGCAAGGACGAACGATTTCCGCGCACAGTGACGACACCACGCACGAGTTTGTGCGAAACACGAATTTTGGATTCCTCGACAATATCAGAGAGAGAGAGAGAGAGAAAGAGAGAGAGAGAGGCGAAGTCACGCTACGCTTGTGCACGTGCGCGCGAGAGCGGCGAGTTGGCTGGCCGTGACTTTATTTTCTTATCGTTGTTGCTCACCGCCGCGTCCCCTTGCATTACATTCAGAGACCGAAAGATAAATTCTCGTTTGGAAACTCTCATACAAGCGGTTTGTAATTGAAATCGCGCACGACAAATAAAATCGCGTGCTATCTTTCCGTTTTTTTATTATCGATATATATCGATTTCTATATTTAATACAAATACTTCTTTGTTAAAACACATCGGAATTAATTTCGCGTCGCACGTTAGAATGTCGCGTGTTAATTTATTGTTGTTCCGCAAAAGGAAATGGGCAAATTTAAAAACGATTCGATCGCTGCATTCATGCATAGAAAATAAATCATATATATATAGAGATTTCTCCCCGTGCTTCGAGTAAATTGAAAAAAAAAAGTCATTACTCACACAGGTGAAATAACATAACAAAATCTGATTTAGATATTTACGTGCCATTAATTATCATTCAGCCCGCTCGCTTTCTCTTTCTGTTCCCTCGCTCACGGGATAATGACAGAAGTGATAATAACAGCGAGTTATATTTAACGGCGAGAAAAAACAAATCACGTACTCGCGCGAATTTATTCATCTTCATTAATATCACGAGCGAGACAATGTTTCGCGCCGTGGCCGAATTTTCGGCTCGAATTTTCTTCGCTCACCGAGGCTAATGACTTTCATCACGCCTGTTCTAAGCGCGAGTCTTGTGGTAATTCGATTTTTTTTTTTTTTTTTAATTCCGCAGATTATACAGATGAAGTTTCCCGGTTTCGCGCCGGACCTTCGCCGATCGAAGTATTCACCGGCGAAGAGTTCCTAGCGCGCAAGTAGGCCCCCCTTCTTTCCAGATCCCGGTTGGGGGACCCCTATGTGCACCTGTGCAGGTTGAGAGGTGTTGTTTTCACCTGGCAGTTCAACCTACAATCGCGAGCAAGAACGTTCTGCGCGGACGGGATCGTTCTCTTCTGTGTCTCGATTGAGAAGAAAAGTTAAACCACACAATCTGTGGTCAAAATTCACGGAATTACCCGCAAATTTGTTTCATTTTTTTTTTAACATTTTGGACTCGTCGGTAATTGCGCGAAATAATTTTTCCCAAGTGAAAGACTACTTGGTGTTGACACGATGTCGTGCTGTTGAGTATTTGATTTTTTTTTTTTTTAAACAAGAGATTGCAAATAAATTGTTTCAACAAAACTCAGAATAGAAAATATATTTTAATGAAGAATTTTCTGGAAGATATTTTTGAACTAGAGACGAAAACAGCGGATCGCAAGGAAGAATCCGGAGAAAAGATAGATCGATGAAGAAATTTTCGTACAAAAATTATTTTAATTAATAGATATTTCAAAGAAAATTGCTGTAATAAACTTTAAGTGAACAGATGATGTAAAACTTCGTTTTGCAACAAGTGGGAAATTGCTGGAGCAAATCTAATGAAGTCAATCTTCTCGAATATATATATATATATATCGTCAATTACATAATAACGTTTTCTGAAGCAAAATCAAGGTGAAAAGTGTGGCATAATAGATTGCAAGTTTAAAGAAGAGAACCACAAATATTCTCCGTGTTCGCTCGCACGAATTATTCCAAACAAGAAAACGCGACTTCGAACGCCTCGTGCGTGTAACTTCCGCAATCCATGAGCGAAGTCTAGCGAAGTCGGTTCACTTGGTTTTCGCTCTGTCCTGTGACAAGATGAAGCATTAGAACATATCCTAAATATCAAAGTCTGCGATTTGTTCTGAGACACGATGTAATTTGCTGGCGCCTGTCGGCAAATATTGATAATCCTCGCGTGCTGAACGGGCAACTTTCGAACGAATAAGTACTCGACACAGCGCGTCTCTCTCAGTGCGAAAAGGGCAAACGTTTACTCTTTTGAAGAAGAAACCGACGAAAAATTCACTGAGATGGATACCATGCTGGAGAAAATGGGAAAGCTGAATCTGGTAATGTTTGAGCACCATCGAGCTAATCGATTATTAAATGCGTCATTAGCGGTCTTCGTTATTAAAACTTTTATCACGTCACCGTATTACAACAAATTAATTTATAATAAATTAATATTGTCCACAAATAAAGTACGAAGTCTTCACTTTTTTTTGTACAGATCAATCGATTCGTTATATAACGTGTGAAAACGCTACGTGACAAAAAAACATTTTATATGTTCGATTGCTACATTAGAGTTTTATTAACTTTCTAATACGTGATTGATCGTATATGATGAGCACGTGCTTGTCATATAAATGAAACGTCTGTGACGAACGAAACATTTTTTTTTTTTTGGTAACAATTGCGAAGAAAGTATGTTAAGAATATATAATTGTATGTTTTTGTGAATTAACAGTCTATTCAAATCCGACTTTTTCAATCGGAGGAGAACTTGTTCGCTTCTCTCTCTCTCATTATTTTACTTTTCCCTTTCTCAATTATTCAAACTATTTATCTCAATTAGTTTTTTAATTCAAAAACTAATTGTGCAACAATTGATTAAACTAAAGCTAGACTTAATCTTATGTTTATACTCGTATGTAACTCCAATTGTGCGGAAAACAAGTCAATTATGAAGAAGTCTAATCTTAATTGGAAAATACGAGTGTGTGTGAGATCATTAACATGTTATTTAACCCTAGGAACTGTGTTGGCGTACGCGAGAAAGTTGTTCGGCACATTCCTCTCGCATTTTGCGTCGAACAAATAAAGTCCGAGCAATCACTGTCAGTTAATCCGAACAGCCGAATGTTATTACACACAGGCAGGTTGAAATGCCAACAATTCCGTTCGGCTTTTTGCCGCGCGTTGCCGCCGCGCACTCTCGTTTAGAGACACGCAATGTTAGCGACGCGCTGCTGTTACGTCTTGTACGTACGACGGGACTGGTTTACCTGGTGTGTATCTGTTTTTATCCGCGCTATCCGCTCGCGACCACATCAAAAGTCCATCCACACGAACGATCGGAGTCGAGTTCAAGAGTCTCCGCACTTGTTTCACATCGTTTCACGCGTTCCGGCGTCATTCTCGCGTCCCCCCCGTAACGGCGATCTGTCAAGCACCTGCCAGTCGAAGTCTGAATTATTAGCTTGTGAACGTCGATTACCATATCGTCGGTATATTGCGCGATTGCAATATCGCGCTCGCAAACATCGGTCGTGTTCGAATTAACAACAGTTTGATGACGAGCGTTGTTGTTCGAGCGCGATCGAAAAATTTGCACGCGCCTTCTTTGAGCCTATCGCTCGTTACACGAACGATACGCTGAATAATTCGCGGTTCTAATTTTAGGCTGTTCTCGAGAGTACAATGCCACGTAACGGAATCGAACGTTATCGCAGCTCGTGATCGATCCACGCGTACGATACATTTCTTTTTTTTTTTTCACGGTTAACGAGCATGCGGCTAGAAGCGATCGGTTTTTGAACGACGGATATGACGATAGATCGATCGATCGATCGATCGGTGGTCCAGTTGACGTCTCGATTTAAGAGAGAAGGGCGCGCGAGTGAATTTCACTCGAATATTTTCGGTGAGAGTACTCGTAAAGAGAAGAGTGAAAAAAGAAAGAGAAAGAAAGAGAGAGAGAGAGAGAGAGAGAGAGAGAGAAAATAAAGAGTGAAAAAGACATGAGCACAGAACTGATAGAGAGAAAGATGAGGCAGAGAGAGAGGGAGAGAGAGTGCGAAGGAGCCGGAGAAGATATAGGGTAATTCAGCTATTTTTCATTGTTCATTGTTACAAGCGTTTCACCGTGCTTGAATTTATCGACGTGCAAGTATCGTGAATATGTAATCGCGCAACGTGTGTTCTCAATACGCACGACCTGTCGCTGTGTGCAGTCGTGTGTTCTCGATGTATTTCATCTATATATGTATGCTGCTATATATATATATATATGTATACACACGTATAATGCACCTTCGTACATTTTTTTTTTTAATACAAAGTGAAGAGGACGCTCGTGCCAGTGACGATTTCGTCATCACTAGTTGAGAAAGTATCGCGGCACGAAGCGCCGTAATTATTCAAATGAAACCAGCCTAATTGCGAGGAGGCATTTGCGTTTCGCGCCGCATTATCCCGAAGATTCGCTATACCTCAACGCGGCACAGGTTGCTGCCGCTTTGTAACGCAATATAGGCGAACATTTTTCTTCTCCGCGCGATACTTCCGCGATTATTATTTAGATACCGCCAATTTGCATGTAGCGCATGTGTGTTTCGAAGTTTCAAAACGCGTATTATAGTAAAAACTTTGCTTTGTGCATAATTCATAAATTTAAAAAACATATATTTGTATATTTTAAATATATAGGTTGTTATTTTTATCGTGTGTAGAATAAAATGTTTCAAATCAGGTAAAAAATTTAAATGAACTTTGAAAAAGAACATCCGTAAAGAAACGGATGATAAAACGTTTCCGGGAAGCCTCGGTTTATCATTGTGTCGCTTTTGCCGTTTCGTTCGCTCTGCAAAAGAAAAGAAAATGATTCCCGGGTGTGGCGGGATCTAAACCTCCGCGCTCTCTTCGGCGAGAACGAATAGCGATACGCTCGAGAGAATCGGACTGCACTTAGCGGAGTGTTCTTCGGAGTCGCGAGATGGATCTTCGTTACTATGAGCTTGGTATAGTTAGCCGCGCGAGACGGATATTGCTACTGAAAACAGCGATAACAGCTGTGTTGCCACGGTCGATTGGCGCGCATTTTGACGCGATATATCACATACGCATTATCAGCGCACTCGATATAAATAATGAAGATACTCAGAGATCTTTATTTACGACGTCTGTCGCTCCGCGATGATCTGAAATCTGTCACGCAAAAATTTGATAATTAACATAATTCACAAATACTTTCCTTAAAAAAAAAAAAAAAAAAAAATTATACGTCATACGTAAGACACGTAACCGTATGTGCTTCTTGTGAAAAAAAAAAAGATGTAACGGTATAATAATCTACTAAAGGAATAATTATATAATTATATACCGCGCGCACACACAGGAGAATCTTCTCGCGAAGACGATCGAGTGGCCTGATCTTTTTGATTTAATTATCCGATTACCGTAATAACTACGGCACATTAATATGGTTGCGTGTTATAGAGATAATTATTAATCGTGATAACACAAAGTGATGAGAGAAATTTTAATGAATATTTTTCAATAAAGGAGCAAACCGTACGATGAGGAAATTTGTTAGTCATCAAAAAAATGGAAGAAAATTACTATACGCGCTGGGTCGAAATTACGGAGAAACGCGATTGACGTGCCAATAAGAAAACAAATTTTTCTATTTCGAGCGACTGACAATCAGCTGATTTCGTCGAGGACATTGGTACGTCGATATATGCATAGTCGTGCGATAACCGGTATACGATAATTGACGTTGTTCAGTATTTTCCGACGCGATAAGCGATTTCAACGTGCGAGATAAGAAAGGCAGTCTCTCGGTGAACATCGCCGCTCGGCTGTTCGAATTCTTGAGTTTCTCACCTGCGGTGAGAGCGAAGCGTCACGGGATCCAAAAAAATTACGGTTAAATACGATTACGATCGTAAAAAATCGCGCCGCGAGGCATATCTCTCGTCCCGATTGTGTGACGCGATCGTATAAAAAGTGATCTTACCGATGCCAACATGTCGTCGATCGTAAAGGATGAGGATATTATGCCTTATCCGGAGTCCGAAACTGGAAGACGTCGTTTTTTTCACGTAGGTAATCAGATTGTGCAAAGAAACGTTTGATTGTTGGCAAATTGCTTTCGCCGCGTGCGTCTGGAACTTGTTTTTTTTTTTTTATACTGGCACACAGAATCTTGCGTCGTAGAAAATTATAATACACAAACCGAATTGCTTCTATAAATACGTATTGTGTACTGCGCATTTTAAGTAGACGATGATGTTTTACCTTGAACACGTTAGTACCTCGCACTTATGACATTTTAAATTACGGCTCGTTGTTCGAGTTTGCTTAAAATAGTTTTGTTACAGTTCTGTCGTGATTGTCAATTTGTTTCTGACAGCAATAATTGTGTTGTTGTATATAATTTAAAAAAAAAAACAATTTTGAATTTTATAACCAAAGAGCAAGTTTTCTCACCTCTGAGCGAACTCTGTGATTATCTCCGAGAGTTGTCGATATTATTTATTCAATAAAAAAAAAACTATTTTAAAAATAGGAATTTTTTAATATACGTGTAAAAAATCTGAAAATGTTTATTATAACCTTAAATGTGAATATCAGACCAAAAAGTGAATGAAAACACAAGCCCACATCTTAGTGTCTTGAACCTGTCAACAACAAACGTTATCTTGGACACATAGGTAACAAGAAACGTCGTCACCCCAGTTGTTGTTACGCTGTCGTCATGTGCTTTAAAGTTTACGACGATACAATACGCGTGCTCATCTCAGAAAGAAAATATACATATTTCTCTCGCGATAATAAAGCGTGACACAGTTTTTTTTTCTGCATTTCCTGCCCACAATATAAATTGGATCTTTTTATTTCTTTAAAATCTCTTCGTCGTTTATCGTCATTATTCACGAACACATCGAGGCTTCGTAACTGTGCGTAACGGCGAAGCAGAACGTTTTCGCTCGCTCGTAACGGAAGACGAAGAAGCGACGATTGTTACGAAATTGACATGCAATGGCTCCTACTATTATGTCCGCGCGCAACTGCTTAGTCCCGTTTTCTAATGATCGCTCTAATATCTACGTGTTGTACCGCGCGTCGTCATCACGCGCGAAAAATGTTTTGCGAACACAACGAGATTCAAACATTTTGCGTTTGTTTCTAATTCGATTTCTTAGTGACGCTATATATATGTGAAATTTTAATTTTGTCATCATCAAAACTACACGGAGTCATCACTTTGTGTGATTCCAGAGGATTCCAAGCTGTCCAGTGAAGAGTTCGCAGCCACTGAAGGAGTTTGTTGGCCGCTGCCAGACTATGCCATCGCGGGTGAAGAAATCGTTTTGTGGCTGTCTCCAGGTGAGATATTTATTTCGGGATTCTTATCTTTGTACACAAACACAAACACGCATTGCGTGTTTGATATTTTTTATCTTCACTCCACGTCGTGTCTATACAAAAAAAAAAAAAAAAAAAAAAAAACCGGAGAAGTGGAAACGGGAGAATGTAACTGAAGAAAACGCGCTTATAATGAGAAGTCTGCGTTTTTCGATAAGTTTCAATACGCCGATGCGGCTTTACACAAATGTCAGTCCTTAAAATTCTTCGGTACGTTTGTCCGCGAATTCTTCCTTGAAATTCCACGGCGTTGCATTGCAGCCGCAAGCCCTCATTGTGCGCGAACTTACAAGGCAAATTGCTAGGAAGTTCTTACGCAAGTCGAGGCAAAGCTTATATATATATAGAGGAAGAAAAAACAAGAAATGAAATTAGCGGCAACTTCCATATCAGACCAGTCGAAATGAGACGGCGCGGCGCAGCGATTCGATACGAATCGACCACATTGTTTCCCGCATTTCGTGTTAAATTGTTGCGGTTAAAAAAAAAAAAAAAAAAAAATTGTACTCTTATGAGACACAACCGCACGACGCATTCTTGTCGTCGTTACGCCAACGCGAATGACAATCTGCAACACGAACGAAGAGAGATGCACGCGTTCTTGGAACGTATTCGCGTAAATAACAGTCGACAATGACTCGGTCGCTCTTATGTGTTTTGCGAAGTCATTATCGTGTTTCTAGTTATCTGAATTCAAATTAATACTCTGTTTAAATTAGTACGTTTATTTGTTCAAATATAAAATTAGAAAAATATTCGCAAAGTTTACATTTATTACAACAATTATACAGAGTTTTCTTGCTTCGATCAAGAATTTTTTTTTTACTGGAGAATTTTTGTATGAACTCTCAATAATTTTTTTCTTTTACACGCGTGTGTGTCAAACGCAAAAATCACGTGCATACTGCATAGATTTACCGAAGCGTTTCTCCGACAAGCTAGATGCGCGCGTTAATTTGAAAGTCAACTGAAAGTATGGAAAGGATGGAAGTCATTAACCGCACTCTTGATCTGTCTCTTACGTGACTTATAAATACGAGCTCATCAAACAACATCAAGTAAAGTCAAATGTGCAAACGAACTAATGTCTTTGCAAATTTGCCGTATTATAATTTCCGTGTTGTCCACGTTCATATTATTCGAGCGACAAAGATGATTGTTTCTATATACGCGCTCGCCTAAATACCGAAGGAAACTGCGTAGAAATTTTTTTCACGCCAAGTACGCGTATAAGAAAAATGCAAATGTATTTAAATGAGAATTCCATCAGAAAAACATCGCTCTTGATGATGATTATCGCCAGAAATAAACGTCATCGTCGCTTACGAAAGCGAATATTTCTCGATGAGGAGAAGTCTGTTCTCGATGCGAAACTTAACAGGCGGAAATCTACTCTATGAGAAAAATTTCTCGAACGTATTAACCCGCTCCGGGCTATTGTGCATTGAACGGTCGCGCAAGTGCGAAATATAACTTCGTGACCAACATTGGCTCATGACGTTGTTCCATTCAAGAGAAGATTTCTCCGTGTATCTCATCAATTATCTTCACTCACTCGGAACTTAGTGCACCAGAAAATCCTCTGCCAAGACTTGACATTGCCGACCTTTATAAAAGTCGCACATCGTATTCCAGTTTTCGAAATGCAACTTTCTTGTTAAGCGCGTGCTCCTTCTTCCGTCGAAAAAGAAAATAGAAACCTTCGCGATGACGACACAAGCAACACGCTTGGCAAAAACCTGGCGATGATGTTGAAATATCGCTTGCACATTTGCTATTTTTTTTTGTTTTCGCAGAGTTTTTTAGTCAAGATCAAGATAATTTTCCAAATGTGCGCAAATATATTTAAGTATGTTTCTTCAACAAAAAGAGTGAAAGCGAAATACAATTCCGTAACCACATTAATTTTTTTTTGGAAACAAAAACGTTATCGTATATCTATTTTGTGTGAATTTTTACTCTTTTTCACATTGTGAAAAATTGAAAATGTACAAACACGCAAGTTTTCAAGTCTCTCGATGTTAAAATTCTAATACCGAAAGCCGGAAACGCACACGCACACGCACGTGTAACGACCAACTCATGAAAGGACATCATGCAACATCGACGATGCGGGATCTGGCACGTCCACCTCGCGCAAACACGAACATACGAGGTCTTTGACATCGTGACCGCGATGGCCGATTGGGACAAGAAAATCGGTATACCGCTTCTTCCAGAAATGTGGCAGAATCTGTGCGAGCGGTCGTCCTTGATCGGTCCTACGACCTGCGGCTTTCATTATCCGATCGATTCGCCGTTTCTTCAACGCCGAAGTGCGTGTTCTTGTGTGTGTGTGTGTGTGTATAGTCGGACTATATTCACGTGGGCATATAATCGTATATTTTGTGTCCTTAAGAATTCTGTAGTCTTTTTCTGGTGGAGAGCAAAAGGATCGTTAGAACGCCGAGTCGGGACGAAAAGTGGAAAGAGAAAGAGGAAACAAGAATCGTAAGGATGTTGTTCGGCTCTTTTTTTTGGCATCACTTTCCGACCCGACCGGACTAGAGATTAGAGAAGATTCGGAAGTCGTATTTTATTACAATATCTCTCTTTTAAAAAGTCTGCGGGGTCTTTTACGACTTGGGGTTAGGTCCTTGGGTCCGCGAATCTTTTGGTAAAAATAACGAAATAACGCAAAAGAAGAAAAACGTATAAGTGCATTTCCGTAATAAAAATAAATATACATATAGTTGTGTGTGTGTACATTCGTGCAACTATATATAGTGTCTAGTGAAGTTGCTCTTACAGCTGCGTCCGCATAATCCGCGTTCTCATGGACCTATCGTCCATCTGTTTCGTTTGCCGGAGTGACGGCGTGATTTCCGCAGGACAACAATAAGATTCTTCCTTCTACGAAGCGGACTTGGATCTGCCGGTAATCTGGCGTTGCAAGTTACGATTTGCAACATATCTAACGGGACGCGCAGTGTGTAGTTCTAATTAATCAGTTACGCCCATTGAACAAGTATAGATTTATTTTATTACCTGACACAACCGCACCGTGTTTATCAAGAAATCCGAGCGTCGTAATATCCGCGAATACGCTACACGTTGAACGGTGGATACGCTCGTAACGCGCAACATGTGCTGTTGGATTTTGGTCTTATCTTCGCGGACTGTTTGAATACAAATTTATGGATTTTCTGCTGATTTCACGAAAGATCTAGTCGGATAAGATACTCTATACGGTGTGCAATAGTTTATAAATTTTAAACGCGTATTTTTCACATGTACTAAGATCGTAAATTTTAAGTACCGAATGCAAATCGAACATGACCGTTTTATTTCATTTCAATTTTTTGTTCTCTGCGAAAAGAATTATAGGAGTGTTCTTTTATATCGCATGACTCAAGTTTTCTCGAATGTTTCGCAAAACACAACCGGTCATAGCTTTGTGAATAATCGTTATCGTTAATCATCCAGCAGCAACCAATCGGACTCTAAGCTGATATCTCTCTCTCTCTCTCACTCTCTTTCTTTGTCGATTTAACTTTTTTTTCCGCACACTCACGTGCGAGCTAGTCGCGTGTCACATTTGACAACACGCTCGGCTGCGTATCGTGGCGGTCACGTGCGCGTCTTTCCCACACGATTTAGTCGAGGACGCGCGCAAAATTCTCAGGAACGAAAGGTCGGAGGATTCGCTCGGGCATTCCTGCGCGCGTATGTATGTATGTACGCGCGACCTCGTAGCGCGCGGCGATCGAGGATGATGTTTGCGAAGAATAAATCGACGGCCGAGTACGTGAATAGGTAATTTCCTAGTCACGTGTGAAAGTACCTTAGGAATCCGGCGCCGGTCTCCTGACCTTTGCTGCCGTTGCTGCTGCTGATTCTTGTCTCGGCCGCGAGTAGGACAGAGAGCGAGAACGAGCTCAGATCATTAATTCGAATGAGGAAAACAGATAGAGGATTGAAATCGGCACAATTGTCGTGGCGCTGTAATAACAATCGCGGAATATAATAATATTGTATTGCGATTCTTTCTTGTTTTCCTAAAGTGGTTTCTACTAGTAGCGACCGGTTGAAAAAAAAAGAAAAAAAAAAGAAACAATTCCGTGAAAAAATGAAAAGGTCGACGAGTGTTTTTATCGAAGGTGAGTTTCAGCGCAAAGAATGGTGCCAACAGCAAGTCGCTTGTATTATTGATCGCAAATGCTATCTCTGCCTCCCTAAAAGCCTACATGCGTAGGTTTATTACACGGATAGATATATATTAAGTATATCTCGATCTCTCTCCACCAGATAAGATTGCAAAAGTTTTTTCTCACCGAGTTATTGTTGTTCATATCGAAACTCTGTTTTGTATTATTTGCGGAATTATTATTTATTTTCTCATACATGTGTCTTCTATACCTACGCAGAAAATTGGAACGGGAAAAGCAAGAAAATGTATTCAATCCGCTTCATTTCGCTCGCTCGTCTGATGATCGAGATGAAAACATTTCTTGCATGATCTGTAATTTTGTGCAATATAAGAGATGCGCCGAGAAACTAACCCGATTACTTCTTTTTTTTTTTTTTTTTTTTTTTTTTTGAAGGATGACGAGCCACCGGAAATCACATATTGCATCGTGGATCACACGGGTACGCTCACGCTACAAGCCATGACGCCGACTTTGCCGATGCCGGCCGAGGAAGAACTGAACAAAATGTTTCTCGAACTCGTGGACGAGTTGGACCTGACCCAGACCAATCGACAAGCGGTTTTGGCACTTCCGGCGAACAAGAAGTGGCAGATTTATTGCTCGAGGAAAGGCAACGGCACGCTCGACAACGGGGGTTTGCGGACCACCGACCTAAGCGGCGATCCTGAAGACTACATCAACAGATTGAAGACGATAGCGAGCGTAAGCACAAACGAGAATAATATTTGATTACAAAATTATATTAAATTATTGTTTATTTTATTTTTATATTTTGTTATGTTATATATACATATATATATATATATATGTGCAGAGCCCATTTCCGGAAGGTGACGAGGTGTCGAATCAGATGCGCCAGGCCGAGGCCTTGAAGACCGCACTGAGGACGCAGCCGCACAGTTTTGTCCTTAGATTTATAGAACTAGACGGTTTAAATGCTTTGTTACAAGTACTGGGGACTATGGACGCTGAAGCAGCCAACAGCAATCTTCACACCAGCGTCATAGGATGTTTGAAAGCTTTAATGAACAATTCGGTGAGCTTTCGCGCTGCAAGAAGCGTTCAAAAAAATGTTTATTAACGATATCTTATAAGTATTGCTAATTTTTGCGTCCTTTTCTCGCAATTCTCGCGTAGATATAATTCATTTCTCACAATCTTCTAACGTCAAAGTTTATTGTTATTTTAATGACTATTCTGTTTTTTCTCAGAACGGTAGAGCGCACGTGTTGGCACATCCGACAGCGATCAACACGATATCACAGTCGCTGGCGACTGAAAACATAAAGACGAAAATCTCCGTGTTGGAGATCCTCGGTGCGGTATGTCTGGTGCCGGGTGGTCACCGCAAGGTCCTCGAGGCCATGCTACACTTCCAGCAGTATCATTCCGAAAGAACGCGCTTCCAAAGTATAATCAACGACCTCGACAAGAACTTCGGCATATACAAAGACAACTTGTCTCTGAAAACGGCAATCATGTCTTTCATCAACGCCGTGCTGAACTACGGACCCGGTCAGGTTACGCTGGAATTTAGGTTGCATCTGAGATACGAATTGCTGATGCTCGGAATTCAACCTATCATCGATAAGTTGAGAAAATACGAGAACGAGACGCTCGACAGGCATCTCGATTTCTTCGAGATGGTGCGGAACGAGGACGAGAAGGAACTCGCGAGGAAGTTTGAAAAGGAACACGTGGACACGAAGAGCGCAAGTGCTATGTTCGATCTTTTGCGACGGAAGCTGAGCCACACTGCCGCTTATCCTCATCTTCTTAGTCTGCTGGAACATTGTCTTTTGTTGCCACGTAAGTTTTCGAGTCAAAAAATTATTTTGTTATTCAGTCAAAAAAAAAATATATTACCGACGTAATGCTAATGATTTCAGTTGATTACGGTTCGCATCCCCAGCATTGGTTGCTGTTCGATCGAATAGTTCAGCAAATTGTTCTACAGTCCGAAAGCAACGAAACGGGATTGATAAGAAATCCGGATGTGGCCCCGATCGAAATAAACGTGAAAGAAATTGTGCATCTCCTCGCAAAGGAAGAGGAACTCGTAGCGGCAAGAAAGAAGGCCGAAGAGTTGGAGCGCGAAAATTCGGACATGTCCACAAGACTGGCTAAGAAAGAACAGGAGTTAGATTTAAGGACGCAAGAAAAAGTACGAAGAGAGTTGAAACAAATTGAAATCTTTTTGAAAGTGTTATAACAAATTATATATATATACGTAAGTAAATCGCTAATTTGAGATCAACAATTTTTTTGCAGGAAGATATGGAGGCAAGTCTGGCGAGAATCAAGGAACGTCTCGAGAAGGAGACGTCGATGCACATAGAGACGAAGCAAAGAATCTCCGAGTTGCAAGATAATCTTGAAGCGTTATCGCGACAAATTAACAACGAAAAGTCTGAGCGGAAGCGGCTGGAACAGTTGGTGGCTTCAGGCAGTTTGCCAGATGACGCGAAAGCCACTCTGAAAATTGTGGAAGATGAAGTACTTGAGAAAGTTGAGACTAAACCCACTCCGCCACCGCCGCCACCTCCTCCATTAGCACCACCGCCACCTCCGTGTTTAATGCCGGCTGCTCCTCCACCGATGAAGGTAAAGTTTGAAAAGCAAACAATATAATACGTATAATACAATTATAAAAAAAGAAATAGATAATTTAATCTTAATGTTAATAATTATTGTTACTTACAAATTCAATTATCTAAAATTAATTTTATCGTTCGATCTTAATGATCTTATCGCAGGTGGAGATAATAAAGAACGTTCCGCAGCCCAGCAATCCTTTGAAATCGTTCAATTGGTCAAAAATACCCGAGCAGAAATTACAGGGCACGATATGGTCCGAGTTGGATGACACGAAACTCTATAACGTAATGGACCTCGAATCAATCGACAAAATCTTTTGCGCTTATCAAAAGAACGGCGTCTCGACGGAGGGCTCGATAGAAGATCTGAGAACGTTGGGAAAGAATAAGAAAACGATGTCGGTGATCGATTCGAGGAGGGCGCAGAACTGTACGATACTACTCTCGAAGCTGAAGATGTCTGACAACGAAATTACAAGAACGATACTGTCGATGGATCAGCAGAACATCTTGCACATAGATATGGTGGAACAGTTGCTCAAGTATATACCGTCTTCGGAGGAGGCCGCCTTGCTGGATTTGCATCAGAAAGATCTGCAGAACAGGGCCGATTGTTTCCTGTATCAAATATCAAAGTACGTTGTATATATCTCGAATACATGAATTGATCAAATCTACATAAAATATAAAATTATTAAAAACAAACAAAATGTAAATTTTTCTTTTCAGAGTGCCGCATTACGAGCAGAGGCTGCGCTCTCTGCATTACAAGAAGAAATTCGCGGCCAGCATTGCGGAATTAACGCCGAGAATGCGAGCGGTTCTAGAAGCGAGCAGACAAGTGGCCAGATCGAGAAGACTGAGGAAACTTCTGGAGTTGGTTTTGGCGTTGGGAAATTACGTGAATCGCGGAAACGCGCGGGGTAACGCGTGCGGTTTCCGACTGGCCTCTTTGAATCGTCTAGTCGACACGAAGTCATCTTGCTCAAAGGGTACGACTCTGCTGCATTATCTCGTGCAGATTCTCGAAGCCAGATTCAAAGAGGTCTTGGAAATCGAAGAGGACATGCCGCATGTCAGAACGGCCGCCCGGGTCAGCATGGCCGATCTGCAGAAGGAAGTGGCCAACTTGAAAAATGGATTGCAAGATGTTCAGAGAGAAATAGGTAATTAAATATATATATATATTTTATATTATATACAATTACATATACATATATTTCAAGATATTAATTTGTTTATTCCAATTGCGTTTTATTCAGAATTTCATCGAGGTCAAGCTCAGGTACTTCAAGGTGATATGTTCTTGCCGGCGATGAGGGACTTCCAGGCGCAAGCCACGTGTAGATTAGCTGAGGCGGAAGATTTATTCCAAGACATGAAAACTAGGGTAAAAACAACAACTGAAGAAATGTTTACTGAATTATAACAAACAACGTTTTATTATAACAATTTTTTTAAATAAAATTAGTTTGATCGAGCGGTGAGGCTATTCGGCGAGGATTCCGCTGGCGTGCAACCAGACGAGTTCTTCGGCATTTTTGAGAACTTTTTACAAGCTCTGGCTGAAGCGAGACAAGACGTAGAAAATATGAGAAAGAAGGTTGAAGAAGAGGAACGCAGAGCAAAACAAGAACAGGAAGTGAGCAGCAAATTTGACACAAAATATTAATAAAATATTAAGATATCTTAAAATTCTTCTTAGGAAACAATCATCTTTGAGAGAAAAAAACATGTATGAAGTATTTAGCAAAATTAGTTTTGTACGAATTTACCAAAATCTTGTGCAATTGTTTCAGCTCCGAAAGAGAACAATAGAGAGAAAGAATTCGCGGGAGGGAATATTGAACAGCATATCACTGAGCAAGAAAAACGAAGCGAACAGTAACGGACAGAGTGATAACAAAGGCGAATTTGACGATCTTATATCCGCTCTGCGAACCGGCGATGTATTCGGCGAGGATATCGCGAAGTTCAAAAGATCAAAACGACGACCTGTCACACCAAGCGGTCAGGAATCGCGCAGACATAGCGCCCACAAAGAAGATTCCCGAGAACGTCATTGAAACTCCGCAGAATCCTGACTATCGATAACGTAAAACAGAAAAAAACAAAAAATAAACATCCTGATTTGATTAATGCATTTCCACACAATTTTGATATACAAGTTTGTTACTCTCAACAAGTTTTTACAGACATTTATATACACAAAATTTGGCACACCAATTTCTCTACACCAGGTGGAAAAAGAACCAACTCGAAGAAATTTTCTATGACCAATTGAATTGCTATTGTTACACATGCCTACAGGAATTTGATATACGATGGTATTGAATGTTATGTAATATGTTAAAAGTTTTTTATGAATATATTGCCAGGGTTCTACAGGACTGGAAAAACCAGAAAACTTTTGTATAAAAACAAAACGAAACAAAAAAACAAAAAAAAAAAAACAAAAAAAAATCAACTAAACACAATGAACGGAACAATTTTCAGATTCTTGAAATTTTTTCTGTCTGTTGTAACGAAATCAAAGCAATGCAGCACGCAACGTATATAAATAGCATATATTTATTATTCATATCAAAGTAAATGACAATTGTGATTTTTATCTTCGATTACATTTTTATTAAGTAACTTTTGCCTTGAGCAAATGTGATAAGAATTTTACGAACACATTTCGTACATGATATTTACACGCCACTCATGGAAGGATTAGTAAACCGCGAATGATGTCAATCGAAAACGCAGAATTGATTTTTTGCAGCAATCTCAGAATAATTAATTATTAATATCTGAACACACATAAAAACAAAAAGGCCTAGAAAAGCAGAAACAGTTAGTTAACTGCTTCTGAAAAAAAAAAAAACAAAAGTCTGATTTTGTAATTTTTAATGAAATAATGTAATTCGATTACGCGAGTTAGATCGTTATTGTATTGAAATGTCCTTCCCTTTGTGCGAATACAACTTAGATGAGTAGACAACTATGCATTGTGCCGGTCTGTCTGTTAAGGCTATAAGGCTTTCCGATGTGTAGAAAACAAAAATCTATACGAAGAAAAGTGATTAGAAGAGTTCGCTGTATAGTAATAGTCGATGTTTTATATAAGCTTTTGTACTTTTGTAAATATCCAGTATATTGATGTTCTCGTTCCTGAGAGAGTATAATCATTCTCTTTGTAGCAATCAGTGTCTGATTAATACATTATATATATCATCAATATATCATATATACATGTATTAAAAAAGAAAATATATGAAAAAATATATCAAGTATATGTAAGGTCTTACTGAGATTAAAAAAAAAAAAAAAAAAAAAAAATGAGTTGATAATTTTTTTCTATGTTTTTGAGAATATTGTGACGAGAGAACAGTGATGTATTATGATGTTATTTTTTGTTTTCAATGTTTTAGAGTTATAAGAAATTTACATACAAGTTTTGATTTATTAATATTTTCTCTTTAAAAAAAATGTTGAAAAAGTGATAAAGTTAGTACACAAAAAATTACACTAAAACAAAAAAAAAATACGTTTATCAATATCTGGTAAGTTATCTACAGACTTTAGTATCTCTTGAGTAATTGTGGCACAATCACAAGTTATACTTCTTCTTTCTCTCACAGATGCCTCTCGTAGTACGTATCAAAATTTAGCCCCCCCCCTTCCTCACTTTTAGAAAAATTACAGTATCGTTAGGGAAAGTAATTTTTCGAAGAGAGAAAAGTTTCTGTAAAATTAATTTTTTATATTCTATGTCACATTTTTTTTGTTATTATTCTTTAATGATGTTACAGAATAAATTAAAAAATTACGCACATAATTGCGGAGTATTTTTCTTTTGTGATTCTAAAAGGTGTGAAAAATAATTTCAATGCATGTTTTTGTTCAGAAATTTTATTTATTACGTATACTAGTCGACTACTATGCATGCGTTGGAGCTTTCGGATTACAGATTTGCTGCAGATCCGAAACCTTGTTGTTTAAGTGTCTTTACAATAACAGCTGTGTGTCATTTCCATTATAAATCCTGACTTGTTCTTTTTCTAGAGAATGAATGTGGTTTCTTCGTTTTTCCATGATCGAATCTTTTATTTAAATTATAATATCGTACGTTACGTGTGTGTATAACTTAGTGGATTTACGCCAGACGAAACGCTTTGCTCGACCATCGATCGACCACGGATCTTCGTTGAGATCTGATGCGAGAGAAAGCCGAAATCTGATTGTTGTTCGGGAGGAAAAAATTCATTCATATTACTTATCTTAAGTCTAATTATAGGCAAAACGATATCGCACTAATTAGCTTCCTAGATAGAGATTGCTGTTAAAAATTAGAGCCTTTTCTGTAGGATCAGATATACAATATATCTCTATGCTGCACGTTTAAAGCCATATGTGTGAGAATAATAAACTTTGCGTCAAGTAACAAATTTCTAACAACAAGCGGTTAAAATAAATCGTTACCATAACTGTTTACAATGTAGCACAAAAGAAACAAGTTGAAAAGATTACACTGATTTTTTATCATTATTTTTTTTTCGCTCGAAGATTTCGCAGATTCTCGCAAACATTCACCAAAAGACTTTTTTTGTTCGGCTCAGCGCGTGTCTCGCAACCACATTTTAAGTTTAGTCATCTTTCTTATTTGTATAATATATATATAGTTTTTTTTTATTTATATTTTTTATATACAGCAAGAGCGAGAGCGGCTCGAGACGACGGCGCAACGCGAGAGCGAATTCAGATTGTGGATAAACGAAAAGCGTAAAGGATATTAATAAAGTAAATAATTAGAGAACTACTTGTTTTTCATATAATTGTCGGCAGATGCATATTGCAAAGGGTCCTTATAACAATCGCTCGACGAGACGCCGGCGTCGCGGCCGCCTCGCGCAATCATATATCCATTACTAAAGTATACCTTATCGAACTAGAACTTATATCGATATATTGCACATTTGACAACAGTTACGTTTTTCTCTTTAAGTACTTGGATATAGGAAGTCTTCACTAATAAATCTTTGACTTGCATGTCTCTCCCTCTCTCTCTCTCTTTCTCTCTCTCTCTCTTTCATTCTCTCTTTCTTTTTTGATTTACACACCTACGCACACATACACGCTATCCTTCCTTCTCTCATATACACATTTAATACTCGACACAGCTTCGATGCTTGCATGTTTCTTAAAATAGTAAGTCTTACGGGCGCTTTTTTATGTATGCATAATACAAATTCTTCGGGCTTGCGTTTTTCGATGTGTTTATTATAATAACACTGGTCAAACACACAATTTTCAAGTCACTTTAATATAAATAAAAATAATTTTTATAGATTTTAATGTGCTATTTGAAATCAAATCCGAATGTTCTTCCACCCCCACGTCGATACAACGAGATTCGAATTCTACGCATTAAAATCTGTAGAAATAATCTTTCTTCATAAGAGCGACAGACAAAAAAATTTGCGAACCAGTATAATAATCTCTGTGTTACTGTGATAATATTTTGTAATTTCTGATTTCTTCTATTTTCTGTTTTTATTCTTTGCGTTGCTCAACATTCGTTGCAGATTTGGCGCTTTGAAGACAAAACTATCTTCAAGTCTTCTTATCACTCGTTCTTTTTTTTTTTTTTGTTTTTTTTTGTTTCGCTCGCACGCGCACTTGCACTCGCACTCGCACATTTACATTAGTATCAATCGCGCTATTAAAAGCGATTATATCCTAATTAGGTAGTTTCATTTCGCGTTCAACTTGCCGATCTATTCAATTTATCGACCAAACTGAATAACCGAGCTCTGTTTTTTCTTTTTTTTTTTTTCGCTAACGATCCTTTTCGAGAAAAAAAATCCTCTTCCAAGAGAAGATTTTAAATTTCACGATCGTCAATGAATAGCATCTTCTCTCGATCAGTGATCTTTTTCATTCATTGTTTACACCGCTCGATGGTAGGCTACTATTTCGTTGATGAAGATTAAGCTTAACAATTAATTTCATTGTTTATTTATTTCCGCGGTAAATCGTTTCCGGCGGCATTTCGTTCTCTTGTGTTAAAGCATCTTTCACATCATTGTACGTCAAGTCGTTGCGGAGAATTGTACGCGGATCTTTTTTTGTGTACCGACCTACAACACGCGACCGTATAATCACGGATAACGTGGGTTAGATCTCTTTCTTTCTCGCGATTTCGCCGCTTCGTTGTGTGTGTTTGTATGTACGTCTTGTATTTTCGCGTTTTTTAGTCTGCGGTCACGAGCAACGTTGTCAAGTTGTCGCGAAAATTCACGAGATCCAAAAAACAATTGCAAGGAACGTTAGTGACGGTGTTTATAATCGTGTCTGTCGAAACGATCGGAAAAAACTCTTCCCTTGTCGCGAGACATTCGTGCGATCGTCAAAATGCAAAATTAATCTCAGAAGTGTGATCCCGGAATTATCCTTACACCCCCGAAATGGAGGTATATTCTCTCGCCGAGATATATTAAAAAAATATCACTGGTTTTTTCTCTTTCTCTCTCTTTTTCTCTCTCTCTCTCTTTCTCTCTCTTTCTCTCTCTCTCTCTCTTGTTGGACTCGTTCTGCCGATTCACTTGTGACAGTCCGCTAGGCAGAACGATGTCCTTTCGCGTCAGCAACGAAAATATCGGACGCGAAACTATCAGAGGGTAAGTTCGTATAATCGTGATTAAACCGAGGCATGTAGTGTGCTAGCCTGTGGTGCCGACGGATACGATCCGCTTGGTGGTGCTGATGTTGGTTGCAGGCTCAACTGCAGCTGATGCTGCTGCGCTTTCGCCCTCAGACAAGCGATACTTTCGTTTCTTAACTGCTCCGTATCCTGATGTACGACGTCTGTAAGTAACAATATAACACGCAATGACTTAAAACATCTGTAATAGTTTTACGAACCGTCACAGTCTTGTCACTTATGTTAGAAATTATTTTGTCCTTTGTGTGTCTCAAAATTGTCAATTTATTTGTGTTCAAAGGTGTAGTTTTTTTTTTTTTATATCAAATTCTAGTTCTATCCGAGTCAGTACGTATCATTTTACGCAGAACAAGACTTACTCGAGGATGATGAAGGTCCCATGCCATCCTGACTCTCCTGTCCGCTCTCCGAACTGGTTGGTCCTCCCTGATGATGATTATGATGGGGACTGCTTCCGCTTCCGTTCTGATCGTTTCCGCTGTCCTCCCCGCCAGATTTGAGATGTTCCGCTGCCTCAAGCGACTTCCGATGCATCCCTACAGGTCCACAGTCAATCAGTTCTTGATTATATTCGAAATCTTGACTAAAGCTGCTTTTCTTAGACGACTGAGCTGATAGAGACCAACAGAAAAAATATATATCGGAATTTGTCAGGTCGCTTTAACTTAAATGTTTTTTTTTTGTTTTTTTTTTTTTTTGTTTTTTCAATACATAAAGGTACAATTTTCTTCAATTTCCAATGAGATATATATTGAATTTTATAATATAGTTTGATCTCTTTCTTTTTATTTTAACAGTGTGTTTATATTTTTTCTGAGGTATGTCGTAAAAAATAGGATAAAATTGCACCAAGTAAATATGTACAAAATATATTTTTTATCACTCAGATAAACATTTTCTGAGATATGAAATAAATAGAGAAAAACTTCTGAGAAATAATATAATAATATGTATCAAATGTAAATAAAAATAAATCTCAATGTTTTCAAATAAATTTTTAAATAAAAAGTTATCGAAATATATTTTAGTGCAATATTATCCTTTTATATGTAAAAATGAATATATATGTATATTCACACAACACACACACATACATATATAATCATTCAACTAATTCTCAGCTCAGAATTAAACAGAGACTTGAGAAAATATCCATGATATATGTTGTGTTATTCATGTGGATTATATCAAGGTTATGCAAAGCGCAAACAACTTGTCGAAAAGATGATGTTTCCGTCTTACCTAACAGCCATGGCGCAACAGATTCATTTTCCTTAGCGCTTCTTAAAATCGTTTCCGGAAGCGGTAAGGAATGTCGTACCATCGCTCCGTATAAGCCGTACTCTGCCATTATGGTACTTCTGCCCCAACACTTCTCCGTTTTGCGCCATTTTGCTCTTCGATTTTGAAACCACACCTAGAACAGAAATTTACAAGCGTTTAGAAAAAAAAAAAAAAATAAAGCAAACCTAGATTTTCATATCAAAAATGACACGCGAGCACAATTTTCTGATTATAGTTTTTTCATCGTCACAATATGGAGATAGAAAAAATCGCACTATAAGATTTTTAGTTGACAACTTAGCAATCAATATCTATATTTGTGTTCACACACACACACACACACATTTTAATAATATTAAGAAGTACTCTCATATAGATAACTTTTTTCGCTTACATTATTCCTGTAATTGGACTGTTATGATCGTGCTGCATGATCAGTTTCTTTATCCAATTAGCGCTCGTGTGACACGCGCCGCGACATGATTGTACAGTTAATTATCATGCTCAAACGACGAAAGCTACTGTCCTATTTTCATGCCCGTTAGGCTACTTGTTAGCACTCCCGATGATTCGACCTCCTACGGCGAGGACGCGTGTCGGTTTTTCGAAACATATTCGCGTTTAACAAACCAAATATATCTCAAACAGTGTAACTCACATTATTTTTATTTAACAAGAATTACTTGTTTATTTTCAATTCATATATTTTTTTTTTTGAATGCAATAGACGCACGTGTATTAAATTTCTCTTCTCTTCGATTAATTTATTAATTGAATTTTTTAACTTCCCAAAAAGCTCTTCATTTTTAATGTCTTATAATTATGACGGATGTCACAATATTCTTATATTGCAAAAAGTAATTTAAAATTAATAGAAAAAATCGAAACTTTAAAGATGAAGCGTTGTGTTTGTGAGTGCATTCTGTAAATACTCGATCGCTTCAGAATGTTATTTAAAAAGCCGGGCCTGTGCATCGGTTGGTTCTCGCAAGCGTGTTGTGCCCGGCAAAAGAGAGGGAAGGCCGGAGGCTAGGGCGTGGACCAATTTGCAGCAACAATGCCAAAGTCACTAGCAGAATTGGTGCGTAATTCGAATGAATGGGAACGCGTCGCCCTGTCAATTTGCACCGCCACCCTGAAATTATCTTGCGCTTAGATTTCAGCAGACACACGGGGTTTTTGTGATTTACATGCGTCCGCGCGAAAACATTCTGTTGCAACTACACTTCTGCTCGTGAAGGAAATTTAATTTGTTGATACAAATATATCTCTTTGCCGCGGAATCACATTGATTTTGAAGTAAAATACGTCACGTGTCGTCCCCGTACGTAAAAACTTTTCTCAGAAACAAAGTTTTGTCTTGTAAACTGAAGTTTTTATCTTATTGTTTTGCAACACAAATGAATAAGAGTAAATAACAAGAATAAATTAAGTAACATATGTATATGTGTGTGTGTGTGTGTGTATGCGCTCTTCGCTGTCGCGCGCGCAATTGAAAAGATCGTGCAGCAGGTTTTCGTCTCTTCATCGAAACATGATAACATTGGCATCGTCGCGCTGCGAGGGGGAAGAGGGTATTTAATAAGTGTCTAAGAGACACCAAATACGTCTCGTTGTTTGAACGTAAGCCGAGAAAGCTATGAGACATCGGCTAAGATGCCGGGGTAAGGAAAGAGACAGAGAAGCGAAAGAAAGAGAGAGAGAGAGAGAGAGAGAGAGAGAGAGAGAGAGAGAAGGAGAGATGGAACGAGAGAGCGAGTCCAAGAAAGAGGAACGGGATTCGATATCTCATTATCGGTCGATCGCAAATTGAAGTTACCGGTGGGAAGTAACGAGATCTCCAATTATTCTGGGGACAGTGTCATTCTATCTTATCATATATATATATATACGTTCTTCGCGAATATCTCGAAGAAAGGAAACAAGCCCGGACGCTTCTTAACTTTCGTCTGTTCCGTCTTCGTTCTATTCCGCGCAATTGCGATTAGCAAGATATTTTACCCGAGTCTTTCGAGATCCTTCGCGAAGATAATCGCGTGGTCCCGGAAACGTTCGCATAATACTATTGACTAACGAGTATCTCGCCGTTTTAGTTTCGTCGATAACTTATATAAGGCGATAAATGTGCGTAGTAGATTTGTTTCCGAGTTTTACATAAAATTGACATTTGTTAAAGTAAAATAATTTTGTATGTTAAATCGAAACAGAGTAAATTGCGAGATGTGCGACGATTAGCGGCGCCATGGCGTGCCAACAAAGCGTCTAAAATTCTCGGGATCCCAGCCAAGAGTTCACAAGACGTCTATCTTGGCGTCTTTCCACGTACTTGTCTACTCTGTCTTGCTTTCTCTTCATCGCGAAGAATCAAAAAGCTTACGGTTAGATAGACCTTCGAGGGTCCTCGTTCGGATAGTAGCAAATCTCTCGTCTGACGACGACGACTGACTTTTCAGTTTCGACATGCGGCATCTAACTCAAGTAGCAAAAAGTGGGCAGGTAAAAGTCTCCTCAATCTTTTCGTTTTCTCACTCTTCTCCTTTCCGTATGTTTCTTGACTGATCCGATTTTGTATTATGCGTATCGATGCGCGCCCTGGTTATTTAATATCGGTATTTGTCTCTAGGTCTTGTCTGTGCCGCTTCTTTTCATCCCCCGTAGCATAATCCTCCCTGTTTGCCTGTCCAACTCCAGCTAGGAATCACTCGGCATCCCTCCTCGGCGGTCCCCTCAGCATGTCCCGCCCTTCCTACTTTTCCGGCTGTCTCCGTTGTGTGCTTTCTGCCAGCCGGTACCCTCTCTTTATTCCCATTTCCATTCTCATCCTCTTGTTTTGGTCCAATAGTCAGTCGCCGGTCTGATCGATGATACGCCAACAGGCAGTACTGCGCATGGCCGACTAAATACAAACTCGCTCCTTATTATACCGGGTGTGCCAATAAAGGGAGTATAGAGGAAAGGAGGAGAAGGAAGAGGAGAATGAACAGACGGAGGAGGAGGAGGAGGACAGAGGAAAGAAGGAGAAAGGGAAGGAGGAACGCGAGAGGGAGGAGGAGAGTGTTCTCTGTCGGAGTTTCTCGCTCCTTCGAGCCAAGACGATCATAAAGGATTCTCTTCCGCCAGGATCCTCTTGCTGCTACAGCAATGCAGCCTCTCGTTGCATCCCTCCCTCCACTTGCCGTCGCCGCGCCGTAGCTCAGCAGTGTCCCGTGATATACCGGGAGATGCCAAAGGATAATCCGGATACCCGATTTTCAATCCCGATGCTGCGAAACGACATCTCCTCTCACAGTACCATCGATTCTCCTTTACGGACTTCGTCGGCGATGCTTTACAATGCGACTTTCCTCCCCTCCCGTCTTCTTCCGGAGACGTCGGCTATATTTTCAAACATTTATTTGGCTGCGCTTCTTGTAGATATCTTCTATTTATATTCAAATGTTACTTCAAACATTTATCTACGTCGCGCGATTCGAAAAAAATGTGCGACAGTCTTTAAAAATTTATTTGTAAATTTCTCTTTAAACAAAAAAAAAAAACAATTAAAAAAATTTATTATTTCTATGTACGTCAATTAAAAAAAAAAAAAAGGAAAGAACCGTATATGTGCCTACGTGGATCGGTGGATAGAATGATAATGGGCCGAAATGCAGTGAAATCTCATTACCTATGGTAACGTGATATTATGCGCAGGAAAGATGACTCCCAATGTGGCTGATGCGTGAGCGCAATATATATCGGGATATATAATGAAATACCTAAATAATTTACGGCTATATAATTTTCGCGTTATTATTAGCGCCGGCGTTATCGAACTGTGCGCGAAACGTATATAAACGGACCGTTACATGCGGTTCCGGGAAAATTACCACCGATTTCTGCTACACATTGTAACATCAAATGCAAGAAATTTCTCGCCGCCGCGCGGCGATGAAACGTTGCGCGCATCGCAAATAAGTTATAAATGCCACGCGATTCTCGTTAGTCGGAAACGATTAAAACGCGAATTAAACGTGATATAGCTGTTACAACGAGATTAATGATATATAATTGAAATATTTTTTGAACCCTTTTATGCGACGAATCACCTGCTGCCGGAAAATCATGAGAACGCTCGTACAATCCGCGCTATACGAATCACGCGGATTCCCACAATCCCGATTGGAAGAGAGAGAAGGAGAAGAGAGGAGGGTTCGTAAGCCAATTAATTTTGGCAAATAAGCGAGCAAGGAAAGAGGGTGCGAAGCGCGCGTTATCCTTCTGAAACGCATGACTTATTTGCCGCATAATACACGCGCACCAAGAGAACCCGTCTGAGTTCTCGCACTGATCCCTTTCTTGACCATCGACTGGTAAATAGTTAAGTCGGGATAGATCGTCGGGGGCCCCACGCTGCGAAACGGCACGCGTCAGAACATCATTACGTGGAACACTTGCCGAGCGAAGGGTGGCGGCGGCGGACGCGAGGGATGTGCGCCACTGTCCATAGCTCGGCGTCGATAAGCAGGAAATAATTCAGACCAACGGGCGCATTAACAAGTGAACTCGATCGCGCGCGTCCAAATAATGAACCGTAATAAATTAATGGCACGAAAATTAAGACACGCGATAGTCGAGCGTGTGCGGGTCGCTTTTGCTTTCGTTTCGATTAAAGTGTGCGGTTTTAATTAGAAAATTACTATGAGATATTAATAAAACTAATTGATCGAGACGAGAAGAGTCATATCAAGTTATTTCAATGCGGAAAAGACACTTAAACAGGAAATATGTAGAAATAATGAAAAAGCCAATTGTTTTTTTTTCTTTTCTGAACGTTTTTTGTTTAATTGACGGGAGTGCGCGCAATATATCTTCTTGTTATTAAATTTTCCGTTTAGCGTATATTGGGCGTCACCGTACTTTCGCGTTTCTCTCTTATGTCCTCGATTTTCAGCACGCAGACTCGGTTTCGATAGCGTTTCATCGGCGGCGTGGGCGTGGCAAAACTTCGGCCCATGCTTCTACCATAATTCGGTTAGGCGAGATTTATATCTGCTACCGACAGTATTCCCTTGTTCAACAAAGTCGTCGCGGCGCGTTTCTCTCCCTCCCTTTCCCACTCCCTTGATTCTCCGTCGTGTTTTCCTCCGCACGACCACAAGCGGGGTTTATTAGAATTTATAAGGCGGTCCTGCGTGCTGACAGCAGCGCAACGCCCAAGCTAACGCCGGATACATCGCTTGTCTTGCGACTCGCATTCCCGATTTTCGCCCTTATTTATTTGCCACCCGATACCCGGGTCGGGAATACACGTCGCGATGTGCATTATTGGTCAATTTTTGGGGTGAAACGCGCCCATCCGGAAATCATCGCTTTGTTTGTCGGTGGTTTTACGAGCGGCAGCGACCGTCGTCGCGAAAATTGCTAAGAAATCCCTCCCTCACGTTGTGGACACCAACGAGGATAATCCGGTGGATTGTCATTGCGTGATGAATCGCTCATAAATATTACTCTTGAACTCACTTGCTGGAAAGAAGTGAGCGACGCGTTTTAATGGTCAATTGGTCGACGTGAGAGACTGTTGCGACTGTACGGCTCGTCCCGAATTTTCATTCGCGGCGCGCGAGCGTACGCAAGAACGCGTGCGTTCGCTCCAGTCGTCCGGATTGTCGGGGGTGAGAGAGGGAGGAGGGCTGCCTATTAATATAAATAATAGATGATCGCGTCGGAGGGGGGTGTGGATCCCACTTGTCACTGTCGCGCTAAACACGCAGAAGTCGAAAGGGCGCTCTCCGATGAGGATCATTTAATCATTTCGACGACAAGCGATAGAAAATTCATGAGACCGGCGTCACCACCCGGCCGCAACCCTATTACGGGGGCTGCCTATGGTCCGCCGTGTATTCGAGGGTGATGACGACCCGGGTTCATGTGCGAACGATAGTTGCTCATGGTAGTTGTACACGTCCGGAGATTATGGCCACTTCGTCGTGAGAATTCCAACGCGCTGAATCATACGCGCGCATCCTCTAATTCGCTTTTAATTTGATTTCCTGAACTAAGCGCGCGATCTCGTCGACGTGACCGTGTGAGGCACGTCAATTCGCTTTTCAGAGGCAAATAAAACAGCGATAAAAAAAAAAAAAAAAAAAGACAGAAGAGCGACACAATCTCATTTTAATTATTTTAATTACTTTTGTGCATCAATCGATTCACTCAACCGCATATCAAACACGTGATAAATACAAACAAAATATAAAATATAATAAAATGCAAATTTCTGATAAAAATATTGATTATCAAAAGTTTGAGAATTATTACGTATTTTTTAAATGTATAGAAAATAATAATTTTCCAGACGCGTAAATACATGTTTTTATGTCAAAATAAAATTATTGTAAAATGAATGAATGTGTTACACACACTCAACATATTTGATTGCGTTTTGCCAAAATTTCATATAGTTTTCGTCGCATAAATTTGCACTCTTGTGCGTAATCGAGATACGAATTTTTGTAACAACAAATTTGTCTCTCATAAAGAAACTTGTGCGATAATTTATAATGTGTTATATAAATTGCAAAAGTTTGACTACTGATCTGAGACAAATCTTCCAGCGTTATTGTGAACTCTTCAAAAATGCACGTATTGCCATTGCGCCGCGCGAAGATGGTAAAGTGGATCCTCCGCAGACAAGTCCGCGCGGAAAGAGCGAACTGCTTGGGCGAAAAAAAAAAAAAAGAGACAAGAGAGCAGCGAGATAAAAACCAACAAGGGTGAGAAAACCTAAGGTGTGTGATTGTGGGGACTTGGGGAAAAAGCACACAGGGTCTCTCTTTCGCGCAGTGTAGTTTTGAACACGGTGTGACTGCTCACCATCACAAAGATGTTCGCGATGATATCTGGTCGCGGGAAAGACGAGAAAATCTTTTTGCTAGATTTTAAGTGTAATTAATTTAGGAGACGCGCCCCTGTACGCTCATGCGTTGCTGTACATGAGTTTCTCTCTCCCTCTCTCTTTCTCTCTTTTATATCCGAGGATACTATTCTCTCGAGTATTTAATGCATTCGTAGCTTTGTCACCCCCTCGGTATCATGCGCGCCCACACACGCACATACGCACCCACGGCGTCGTGTGTAACAGACACACGCGCGCCCGTCACGCTTTGGTCGTAACATCCAAAAGATAAAATCAATAATCGGTCAGCGGCGCCGAGAACTTTTCCATGTCGAAATGCGTAGACACGTGATCTCAATTTATATATATATATGTGCAATATATACACAAAAAATATTAATGATATCAAATGTTATCTAGTACGTATGAGTCGAAGAAGAAATTATTAGCAATTCTTTAATTTATTTTTTTTTCGATGTAATTGAAAACATCAATCGTGCTTAAAAGAAGTATTAAAACGAACCATTTTTCCTTTCTGTTCGATTTGTAAGTGCGATACAATAATGAGTATACAAATATAGTTTGCATGATATAAAGTCAAACTATATATGATGAAAGTCGCGCGCGTATAGACGACAAACAAGAGTAGCGAGAGTTTGACTAGTCACGTTACATGATCGAGCCGTCATGTGTATCCGTTTTCAAAAATTTTCATAATCCTTTAACAACTGCCCGACGTGAAAATATTTATTTTACTCGGTCGGAAATGGCTAATTTCAGGTCTCAGCTTTGTTTGCTCAGCGTTAGTCCCAACACCGTCGTTGGAGATGTTGACGTCTTCTCCAGATACTTCGGTTCGGGTTCTTTCATGAGATTCTTAACCAGGATATTCACCTGTCACAACTTGCGTTTGTAAAAGGAAACAAGTATTTTGAAAAAATAAGGTTTTCTTCTTTATATTCGTTCGGTTGCGTTAAAATAACATTAATTCTTCTCGGATCGATTATTTGGACACACCAATTAGTGATCAAAAAATAATGGATACAATGTGTAACGCGCGAAGATTTGATAACGAATTTTCGTCTTGTAAAAAATCGTAATATATCATAAAAATATTTAATGAAAAAAAAGAATTCATTATACGAAGATTATTATGGAAAATACACACGTATATATATTTCTGTAATTCTTGCAAAAACATTAAACAAATTCTCAGAATATTGTGCAAAATATTCTCGCTAACGATAGAACAAACATATTTTTGCTATAGAATTGCTCGAAGAATCATTTCCGGATACAACACCAATGATAGAGAGAAGAATTGCGGTCGACTCGCAAATTACCATAAATTCTCTGTGTGCGAATGGTAATATCATGGTATAATTCTCCACGAGTTACGATGGCGGCTGCCTACTAAACATAAACACGAGTAGGAAGTCTCGTCCGCCTGCTGAAAATTCGCGGGTCATTTGAGCCGTTTCCGCGCCATTACCCTTTCTTAGCACGACTCTCCTCTTGCGAGGAGTCCTCTACGTAAGGTCCAGGAAGAGACGGAGGATCGTAGAAACGTTGTAGGTGGAGATCGAAGAGGTCGACGTAGAGTAAGACGAGGAGATAAAGGAGGAGAACGGAGAGGAGAAACTGCGAGAGAGCGAGAGGACTTAGTCGTAGTAGAGCGCGAACGTGACTCGATTCCTCGTTACGTCATTCCAAGGAATTATATCCTCTAACGAGTTTTCTTCTCTCCGTTGTCCTCTAAATGTCGACGATACTGAGAACGCTCATTTCTCACAGCGCATAATGCATGCGATGCATCGGAGATGTCAGAAATATAGTCACAGAAGTCACCGAAATAAAAGAAAATTAATGAAGCGTTTTCTTACAATTTCGCTCTGACACAAAGAAATGAATACCAAGAGACTGAAAAAACATTCTTGCTGTTTTTTTCCGCCAGCACAAAACTTTATTATCACTTACAGCGTTTGCGGAGGAGAAAATTTACAAACTGGATTTTTATACGCCACTATTATAAAAGAACCGGAGCAGAGAGCTCAGCGGTAAGTCTGAATTCCGCTCTCTGGTCGATCGCGAATAATACAGTAGCCATTGCCGGAAACAGAGCGCGCGTTCGGCAGAGAGAAGCTGAGCGCAGTAAAGAAAGATCATTTCTTCTCGACCAAAACCGAATTCGAGAGAACAAGCCGGTTTTACGTTTTACGAGCGATGCTTCTCGCGTTGAGACTCCGAGCAAGTGCCCAGAGCTCGAGCCGCCATTTTGTAGATTGCACCGGTTGTTTACCAGCACGCGAAATACGAGATACTCGTGAGACGCGCGATGCGTTAAGTTTTAATATGTGCGTTAATATGCGCTATATATGTGTAAGCGCATTAAGTTTTAACCTACATTGCGAGAAAAACAAAATGTTGTTTTATAAGTTATTTAAATAGCGCGATGTTTGTAGATAAAAGTAAAATAAAAAATAAAACATATGTAATTACGTAATTTATATATAAATAAAAAGAATTAGCAATATATTACACGCGCACGAATCTCATGTAAAAAAATTCTAACTGGGACTTTCTAAATATGCTAAAACAAAATACCAAAAAATTGTAAAAAAAAAAATGGGCGGAACCGTTAATTGTCAAACGATACGAAATTTATATCGTAGAACGTGGCAGGGTGATCTTGCAGAATGAGAAGGAAATGTCGAACGCGCGTTGTCGGCGAAGCGACTCGCGCCTCCTACCTGGCAGACCGTTCCAACGAATCCTCAATGGCGCCCGAGCGCAAACGGGGCCTTGACAATGGGGCCTTGTTGTCAGGAAGGGGGATTCCTTCAGAGAAACTTTTGTCAGGGAATTCACGTGGAACCCGGGTGAGAACCCTCGAGAGCTCCGTGGATGACTTGCGTATATCGCGAACCGCTCGGTGCTACTTGAAGAAAATTTTTTTTCTCTCTCCTTCGCTCCGAACGCACGAGGCTTTCCATCCTTTCTGCTTTCTTCGAACGCGCGTGACGATTGTGTGAATCACGTCAAAATTCCTCGCTAATGGGCCGTTTACGACGGAACACTAGCGCGATCCTCCGTGCGCCCGCCTTCCCTTTGACGGGTTTATAATCTCATTACGCGCGATAGATCATTCAGAAGTCATTGGCGGTGGGGTTTTGGAGTTTCTTTCTGAATCAACATCGTCAACTCCATAATTCCACGGCGAGGTCGGACATGACTACTTTATAATATTCGATTCTCAAGAAACAATTCTCTTTATAAGAATACAAAACGAAGCATAAATCGAAATGCGCAAAGTGCGGAGTGAAACATATTAGCCGTCTTGTGTTCTCGCACAATGCTCGGCTCGCGCGCAACACACCCTTAGAAAAAAAAATCACATATAATATAATAACTCAATATTCATTCCCGTCATAATTTATATGTACTTCAAATCGCTCCCGGTGCGATATATCGATCGTACTGAAAAAGGACCGATGAAAAGACAGGGTGTAATTTTCGCGCGTCCCCTTCCTCATAAGAAACCCTCCGATCGCCGAAATTATGTCCGTTTGTGCGTGATTCTACTCGCCAATCAAACGCAACTAGACTGCGGATATGATCGCTATAACGAGAATCGCCACCCTCTCGTGTCATTTACAGAGATACCGATTGTACGGCAAAAATTCCGAGCGTTTTTTCTCGCTCGCAATAAAGCCTTCTCTGTTATAACATAAGCATGTGTGGTGAAAAATAGTGGTAAAAGTAATCAAAGAAAATTTATTCATATTGTTTTTCGTTAGCTAAATTTCAATCTCGTTTACGCGACCAAAGACAAGACGCAAATGTTTCCAATTTGAAAAAATAGAAAAATAAGAGAAAAAAAATATATGTAAAATGTGTCCAAAAGTATATTATGAGAATTATTAAACTATTTCTCTCGAGTTGAATTTAAAAAAGTGAGCAAACTCAAGCTATTGCTCGAGTTCATCCCTTCGAAAATTTTCGCAAATCTGTTTTATTGTACGGTGGTATTTCGCGCATAAAGTTCTTTGCCGCCGAATACAAAGAGCCAGTACAGCAGTCTGTTGAGGACATTTCGATTAACCTCGCTGCAGGAGGTTTTCGACTGCTTTTTCTTCGGCATTGTAGACCTTAACGTGAAAAGCAACATTCGCGAAAACGACGACAAAACTATTAATTCTATTGTAATTATATAGAAAACGAGGATGATTGTACGCGCGCGGGGAAAACAAAAAACTGTTGCGGCAAAACAATATAAAATTTATATTATACGTGACTATCTGTATTTTAATCAAGCAATTAAAAGACGACAATATTGCTCAAAATAGCTATTTTTTTTATTGAGCAATTTATAAGCGGTACATGTTTATTAAAAAACACATTTTGTACAATTACCATGCCCCCATGGAACGGTTTAAAATAGCAATGACTAGCAATTTATAAAACTCTATAAGCATAACTAATTAATGTGTCCATTTACAAGGTCAACGTATTCGAAACCATTAATTTCATCAAATACACACTTCACTGCATTCAAACCGACTTGCTGACAGCAAGGTAACCCGCTGTCAAATTATCGAGTGAACGTAATAATTTCGTTAACGGAAACATTTCTTTCTAATTACTTCTCACGTAATATTCAAGTGTTTAAGTTTTTCAGAATCTTTTTAATATACAAAAATATCACTTGAGAATCCATTTTATTCAATCTTTTCTTTGTACTGCAAGTATATTAGGTTTATTATTTTGACGTTTGTTTGTAAAAGTGCAAATATAACATATTTTGTAACTTTGAGCTAAGCAATATATTTAAATTAAAAAAAAAAAAAAAAGATAAAATTTTAAATTCTATTTGAAAATACAAGCTGTAATAAGCATAAAAAAATATTAAATAGAAAAAACAAGCTTAAGGTTTTAAAAACATAATCAGCGGCTTTCAGATTAATTAACAGCCTTTTGACAGTCGTATGAAATCCCAAAACCGGCTGCGGCGTCTAAGTAACTTGCGAATTCAGCCAAAGAGAGACAAAGACAGCCAAGGGAATAAAGAGCAAAGCGCGCGAGGCGGAAGAAACGAGGCGGGGTGAAACGATAGAGGGAGAGAAAGAGAAAGAGAGAAAGAGAAAGAGAGAGAGAGAGAGAGAGCAAGACGACGGTCTCTCCCCCGCGCAAAAATATCCCCGTTAACGATTATCAGCTCCTCTTTCCGTCTCGCGCCTCGTTATATTGTGTCCCTGTCGCGCGCGCAAATTTAGAAACAAAAGACGGATGGAAGGCGCGTCCTGATTGGCCGACCGGTCTCTGGCTCCTCTCTCTGATTGGCCCGCGGGACCGCACCCATCCTGTAATGGCCGCTTTGTCGTTCCACGGCACTCTGTGTGTACGCGCCTGCACGCTTCAGGCAGCCTCGACAACCCCGTCACGATTCTCCAACCCTCCCTCTCCAACTCTCCCTCCTACTTGGCCCACCACCAGCCACCCGCGCCGCTCGCCGCGGCCGCCCTCGTACCTCGAATTATATCAAAATATAATCACCGGCCGCGTACAAGTTTGCTGCGCGAGGCATTTACGTGTGTACGTACGTATGCACGTGTGTGCAAGCTGTGTGCACCGGGGGAGAACATTCTCATTCACGTATGCACAGAGGTGTCCGAGTCCTGACCCGTGGGCCATTTTCTCCCACCTACGTGCCACCCTCTGCGCGCCTCCCCTCATCTACGGACGCGGATCGACAAGCGTGATAAGTTAGGTGATGGTGGGAGTATACAGGCGGCATGAAGGAACTCTTAGCTGAATCCACTTGGGATACCTCTGATGTACGATATGCACGAGCAGCGCTAATGTGCGCGCACACTGATTCTTTGAGATTCCCTCTTTCTTCTCTCTTTCTTGTTCTTTTTCTCGCCGAAACGAAACGAGGAAAACGAATTTCTCTGCGAAGTTTGGGGATTTATGTCGAGCCGAAAAACTGTAAAACTACAGTTTAAGACACATTCGTTCGATTTTGACAATGCTTCATAATGTATGGAGAACAGATTAAAACGTGAATGTGAAAAAGAAAAAAAAACGGAGAATAAAAGACGTAACAAAAAAAAGAGAACAGATAAAAAGGGGATATTGGAAGAGAATAGGACAAAAAAAAAGAGCGGAAAAAGAAAGAGAACCTTGTTCTGGTCCGCCATGCGGAAACCGATCTCAGTCTACTTTTATAGGTCCGCCGTAACTAACCGTCAGCCCTGGAAAATTCTCTCTTTTATGGTCGCGGCTTTTGGTACTACCATACTCCACCCTTGGACGATGTGAACCATTGGCTATTGCAAACCTACCCCCATGAAGCAGCCATTGCGTCGATAATCTCGAAAGTTCGCGGAAGGGAAAACGCATTCAGGTTTGGCATATTGCTATTTCATGACAATGCTAATAAAAAAAAAAAAACAATGGTTTCTATTTATATATATACCGGGAGAGAATAATTTTTAATCTTCGCATCACATCTCGATCCTGTTTGCAATATTTGCGAATTTAAATATTACTCCTGAATTTTTGCGATAAGCATATCCGTTATTTATTATTTTTTTTTTTTTAATTTTTTTCAAGACGATATATTAAACTTCGCACAGAGAGCTATACAGAAATTTCTTATTTTTTCACTGACCTGTATCCTGTCCTCGGGCAGATCGGTTCTTAAGCTCAACATCTCGCGGGCGTAGACGTCGGGATAATGGGCTTCCTTGAAGGCTGCCTCCAGCGCCTCCAGCTGCTGTGATGTGAAGATCGTCCTGGAGCAACAACCACATGAACCTAGTTATATGCCATTACAGTATGTACCTTAAATCTACCCTACTCTGGCGAGAAATATCGCGTCGAGTCGCACTTTTTGCGCCTCTGCCAACGAGATCAGAGTCCCGGACTATCATGTATATATTTAAGAAAGTTAGATTACATGTTTGCGCGCTTGATGATATTATCTAATTTTAAAATATTAAAAAAAGAAATGAATACTAGTAAAATTTTATACGTTACAAAATAAATGTTGTTATAAAATATTATGTGATAATATATAATGCACACACATACCTACGCATTAGCAGTCAACAATCTTTCTCCTAATTTTATCTTTCTCCTAAGTGGGGTCGCGAGTATATCCCCTTCATTAGCCTTCAATTAGTTGCAAACGGGTACACGCTTTGTCTACGCCGATACGGTGTGGATACGAGGGACGAGACGGATGTCAGTAACCGATGATTACTTCGTCTCTTCTTCTTTTCATAAGCAAGATGCATAACTGCGCGACGCAACGGACAGTCGATGGTAGAACGAGCGTGTCCGGGCACAAGGCGCATATGCGCGTGATACGACAGAAACCGGAGAAGCGAATTTGACGGCAAGATGTCCAATTAGTCTTGCGATTCGACAAATTGTAGGTTGCGCGGAGAACGAGCTGGCATCTGCCTTTGTGGGCCGAACGAAAGCTTCGAAATTGAAAGTCATTTCCCGAACGATCATCGGCTCGTTAAGCGGACACGCGAAAATCGTCGACAATTTTGTCTCGGTTTTGTATGCTCGGGTTATTTTTTTTATTTTTTTTAAAGATCGCCGTGTAATCGTTTCGAATTCCACCGGATTGATTTCGGATCTTCGAAATGCAATCGCGTCAAACTATCAAACGCGCTGAAATAAACGATGATTCGAGAAAGCGAAACATCAGAAAACGTTTCTTGTGTACAACGCCGTTTGTAATATTCATTAATGCAAATGTCCGAAACTTATATATGTTTCTCTAATATATTATACAAATATTATAATCGAGACGGAAACGATAGTGTTGAATTAAAAAAATTAAATGATCTATTCAAAAGCGCCATGTAATTACTATCCACAAAACATGCAATTGTATGTGTAATCGATGATCTTATCATTGTCAATTGATTCGAACAATTTGTCGAAAATAACAATATAAAAATGCGAGATAATAACACGATTTAAACAAAAATTGAAGTTTCTGTCAGAGCCTTACCTATGACGACGTTTCTTCTTCTTCTTTTTACTGAAACCCGAGAGCCCGTCTACCGTGAAGTCTTTCCCCGAGTCTATGTTGTGTCCGACACCTGTAATAACAAAAACACAGATATAAACATTTATCGTTGCGCATACATTTTTAAAACAACGTAAAGTATAAAAGTCACTTTTTCAAGCGCATTTATCATATAGCAATGTTGATATATATCTTATGTCAATTTTTTAAATATTTTGTTTTAACAGAAGGTAAAAGACAAAAATAAAATCGTAATTATAAAACACAAAACACACGCGTTGAATAAATAAAATTAATGTGTTTGCGCTACAAAAATTTGAACACAGTGAGATTAATATTTTGCTGAATTCGAAGCTCATTATCTGATAGTATTATGTGTAATTGATAATTATATGGTTCTCTCTCTCTCTCTCATACACACACACACACACACACTCTCTCTCTCTTTCTCTCTGTGTATGTGTGTTGAAGCTGCGCATGCATCACGTATCAAATTACCTATTATATTGGACTTGGCAATAATAATTCGTGTTTCTGATACCAACCTACCCAGTTCCTAAAAACGAGCGAGTTTTGCATTTCCATAATTTCTCTCTCTTACTCTCTTTCTTGTCAATTTAGTTTTCTCTGCTTTATGTTGATAAAAAAAAAAGTCAAATCAGTTTAATTAGCGTTGTATTTTTGAATTAATATTTTTGCTTTTTCGCATAAAAAACACCTATAACTGTAAGATTTAAAGTTATCTGGTTTTTTTTTATTCTCTCACACGGAAAAATGGTATCAAAAAGATGTCGCAAAGCTTTTCATAAAAAATCGAAAAAAATTAAGCATAAGATGCATATATTTATCCGCTACGTTCGTATTTTTTTTTGCGACAATTTTTAGAAAAGCCTCTGATCTTTGTAAAATTGTTCTGGAACAACCCTTCTACGCATAAACGGCAATTTTTTTCAGTGCAGCGAATTGGCACGCGGTGGCGGCGCTGAATCCCCATAAAGAGCTCGTTTGGCTGCGAGCCGAAAATAATTATCAATTGTAAATTAATGTCGAATTAACGAGCGAAAAGCAGCCTCGAGCGCTGCCGTATATACGGCACAATGAAGCTCTTCCCTAAGGGTAACTCTCGTTACTACTGTTCACGCTGCTACTATGTCGGTGGCTAATTAACTAGTAATTAAGAGCTTAATTCCAATTATGCGTGTCCCTCGACTAATTGGAGTCTGAAACGTTCGCTGACGTCATCATTAGTACGTGGGGAAACTAGCAGCTTTCCTCAGTTTAACTGACGTACCGATAACAGTTTTACGTTGATGCTATTCTCCGCGCAGTTATACATTCTCGTTTCCAGTCTTTAGGCGCGCGTAAAGATCTGAATGTGACGGTGCACGAGAACTCTAAAGCGTGGCGAGTAAACAACATAAATACATTGTAAGGAACACGATACAAAGTTTATTTCACAGTTGTAATATCTTCTATTTTTTTTTTTTATGGTACTTTTGTCAAAAACCTTCTTTCTTCATTCAAATGTAAATTTCCCACGCACGCGTATCATCGGAATCGTCGCAAAAAAAAAAATTCCGACAGCGTATGCATTTTATTTTTAATGAGTAACTCGCTTTCTCTCGGGCGCGCTACGTAAATATAACAAGTAGCGCAAACGTGTGTTTGTTGAAGCTCGCGAGTTATATCTCCAATGCGAGCAAATTGCATCGCGAGAAGTGTGTTCTGACGAGTATTGACTACACTAACGATTTTGTGCTTCCTTATTATTGTGGTTAAAGAACACAAAAGTTACGTTTTTTTTTTTTTTTTTTTTTTTTTTATTATAAGTTATCACGGTCGAGAACGCTTACTGGGCGCATGCGGCCAAAGTGTATTTGTATGTGCGGAATGGAGAAATGGCGGCCGAGGCGAGGGAAGGAAAAATAAATATTTCAAGCTCGGAGTGCGGTGACGCTTACAAGTCCGCACGACGCATTGTTTTCAGTGCTGTAAAGAGGCCTCTTTACGCCCCCGGTTTCACGTTGCCTTCTTGTTCTGGGTGTTTAAGTGCGCTCATTTACCTCAAGGCGTCGAATCAATCGTCCTGCTTGCGCCAGAAACGTACAACCGTCCCGCAAAAATAACTATTTTGTACCCAAGGTACAAAAAATCTCGCGCGTCTTTAGTAAAGAGAGCGTAATTCTAATTAAAGTGTCTTTGTGTCGCATTAAAAAAAAAATAAAAAAAGAAATTAAAAAAAATCACACTAATATAAAAAATAAGATTTGTATGTCGTAAAGTGCGAGTTAAAAGAATTCAATTATAATCAACCGCCAGATAATAAATCCGTGAGCGATTATTTCAGTGAAATTTTCGAGCGCGCGAGGGAGAGATCCATAAATATCGTATTTCATTTCCGAGTTGTTTTCGTTACCATGGCGAGTGTTCGACGACGTGAAAGTGATCGATATCGCGGGCACAAGGAAACGGCGCGTAGTCGTCTGAGGAGGAGAGACCGTAACCGAATCGATTAATCAAATCTAGTTAGCTATTAGACAAGTGGCGCAAGTGCATCGACGTGTGTGCGCGCCGATACGCAAAGCACTAGCCGGACAGTCTAATTCGCTCTGGACCTAATCCCGTCGTCGTGCGATGCTCTCGACGCGCGTCGCGCGATCGCTCCTACCAGAATCTCCTCCCCGTAGAGAGCGCGAGCTCTCGAAAAATAATTACTTGTTCGGCTAATCCCTTGATAACGTTAATTCGTCAAGTTCTAAGAAGCTTTGATTTTCGCCGCTTACTCACGAGCGTCGTTAACTTAACCACAAATTGTTTTTAATTTACATTGTAATAAACCACAAAAACATACATTAAAATTTTAAATATATTCTCCGTCACGGTTTCTCGTGGAGAGTTTATAGATATTAGATGTCACACACATTCCCCGTGGAAGCCGAAGAGCAGAGCGCTCGAAAGAGCGTCTCGCGCGTTAAAACAGCGGTAGCTTCCTCGCTAAGTGTATTCACGCTACGCGCGCTCCACGTTCAGAGAGAGAGACCCCGCGATGGTTGTACGTGGGTGCGACGATCGGGACGCGCGCG
Organism: Pseudomyrmex gracilis; assembly: GCF_002006095.1. Taxonomy (NCBI): domain Eukaryota; kingdom Metazoa; phylum Arthropoda; class Insecta; order Hymenoptera; family Formicidae; genus Pseudomyrmex; species Pseudomyrmex gracilis. The sequence continues at coordinate 53,397 of NW_018020645.1, forward strand.
AAGGGGAGAATATATATACGTGCGTGTGTACGCGCGCGGGTAAGTTCCGCGGAGAGGGTTGCTGGCGGTGGTGTGACGCGGTGGGTTTACGCTCCGTCCGCGCGTGATAGTGTGCGTCAGCGGCGGCTGCGGGATGGTTGCCGTCGGTGGTTGCGTGTGTGTTGGTGGCAAGCCGGTTACCAGGCAACCGGCGATAAGGAGCGTGGATGGCCAATGGCGGCCCTCAAAATACCCCTTCGTCTAACACGGCTTGTTTCCCGTGCTAAAGAGCGAGACAGAGGCAGGCTTTCGCTTTAGTAGCTGTTAAGGCTTTAAGCCTTTGCTCACGTCGGACCCGTTCGTTCCAAGACCCGGTCTCGGAGAGAGGAAGAAAATATATAGAAAGGGAAAGAGAGAAAGAGAGCGCCCGACTCTCTCTCCTACTGTGTGTATGCGTGCGTCTGTGTATGTGTGTGTGGCCTTCCGGATAATTGATATTCTAATCCGATGATTTGCGCGCCGCTGATGATTGTATTTCTTATCCAGAGGCGAAGCTGGGAAGAGTGTGTATGTTCTTCGATGCTTCAGCAGATGTTGAGCATCTCGAGAAAGAGCAAAGAGATCCGCGTCTATATACTGAGAGAGCAATTAACGCGAGATTTTAAACACGACTTTATAAAATGATGTTACAGCCCGACTGAATGAAAACAAATGTCGGACAGTTTCAGTGATCATAGAGATTGCGCTTTGCTATTTTCCGCTTCGAAGCGTAAACGATTGCTTTTTTGTGATGCGCTATTCACTTACGCATCTGTTATCAACTTTAAACATCGCGCGTCACAGTTTTGGCCGTTCGGACATTCTACCGTGGACGGAGATCGACATTTCGAGAAAACAAAAATGGAAAAAAAAAAGAGAGAGAGAGAGAGGATACGAGTTTACATCCAGCAAATGGAAACGCGTGAAGTGTTACGAGCGAGGGAAGGCGGCACGTCGTCATGTCGTCACACAGCAGACCGTGTGCATGATGGTCCCACGGGGGTGGTAGTAGGACCAAGGTAGCGCGTAGCACACCCTTGGGACGTCTTCTGCTATCACTTGTCCGCATTAAACCCGGGTACTAATCCCGAAATTTAATTTGGAAATCTTTTCAGACCGACTCGCCGCGCCGTTCGCGGTGTGTACGCGCAGGCGAAGACATTTTAAACTGGGAATTACCCGGTCTTTTGTACGTTGTAATTGAAAATTCGTTTTTGCCCTTCCCATTTCCCCGCCCTCTCCCTCTCCCTCTCTCTCTCTCTCGCTCTCATAGAAAACGGAAAGTAGGGATAAATGGCCTTTTGTGGATTCACGTGAAAATTGCCTCGCCGTAAGACGAATGAGTCAACCTATAAACATTCTCATTTTCTCCTTTCGCTATTTTGTGTCAATCAAAATTTCGCGCTATTTCCTACAAGAGGTGTTTGATAAACGGGATTAACGAGAGATTCAATTAGCTAATAATTACAAGATTTAATTGGGTTGGAGAAAATCGCGATGACTTATTTGAATGACATAAAACAATCGTAACGTTAATATATAATATTTGCGCCTAGAATGTCCACTGAGGATAACTCAAATCAATTAAGTCGAAACGTCTGGATATTAATCAAATTGAATAATTTTGCACAACACCCTGCAACCGGTTCGAAAGGTCCTGTTCACACATACCATTTTGAAATTTATCACGAGCCCGAGGACACCTCAACACAATAGTTAATATATAAATTATAAAAATTTATGTAAAATGCATTTTTTTTTTCAAAGATTTGTAACACACAAAACGTGTGTTTATATGTTTGTAAATTTTTTAAGTCATATATATATATGAGCCGTTTGCCGACAAATTCCACTGCACTCTAACAGCTCTTGTCCCAACCAAATCGCATTATTCGTCAATTCCTCACGCTGTCGCTGACTTTAGTCACGCATCACTGTTCATCCCTTCACTTCCCTTTTTTTTTATGTAAGATGTTGCGAATTCATTTCAGCCCTTACACTTCAATAACATGTCGGTTCTTTGGACAGCTTTCTTATATAATTTTAATTTTTTGTCATAACACACACAAAATTTATGATAATTAATGATAAATTGTAGAGAAAAATACCGCGATATCAAATGTTTTGTGAGTTAAAACATTTAAAAATAAAAATATATAAGAGTCGATACAATAAAAAAAACGATATGTCTGAGATTTCAATAGAGATGTAATCTCATGAAAATCGAAAAATGTTTAAATAAGATCTTGGTTAATAAAATTCGCATCAACTAGGCGATGACACCGGAGACGTCAATCGCTGAAGCGTTTCATAAAAATGCATCGAGCTCGGAATTATTTATACATCGCGTGCAACGGGTAACGCAGTCGTTTACATAGTCGGAAGGGCGAATGGAGCGTATCCGAGCGTATTCGAAGTCTAGATACATCCCGAGGGATGTTTCGGTAGATTAGGGGCTTCTCCACCCTGCCAGTTTTGCTACACCATGCTACAACGTGTAAAACACTTGTAACGGACCGACCGGTAGCTTTGGGGTAAGCTGCTAATGCTCCCGCGATGTTTTTGGGGTCGAATTAATTCGATCGTCGGACTCTCTGGAGAGTTACAGCGATTTTTTTTTTTCACATTCAATTAATCGGATGATAAGCGACAAGCCTGAAATTTCATTCAGCAACAAATATCTTTTATCGGAATGTGAAAAAATAACTTCCGCGCGTTAAAAATATTATTTTTTTTTGTTTCGAAAAATAATTTTACTTTCTGAGAAAAACATCTGAAGTTAATTTTTTCTTGCAAAAGATAAGTATATATTTTCATTTTTTTTCTACGCGCGTTGTGTGTTAATTCGCGTGTATGAAAAAAAAAATGAACTTTCTTTTCAAAACAATAGTTAACGCAAATAAAACCGCACGAATAAATAATAAAATACCAAGTCTGTCCTATAGTAAGCAGTTCTCAGAACCTTCGACCTTTCTTAATCTCCAACGTATAAATTTCGTCGCAATCCTTTTTTTTTTCTCTTAACTCAAAGTTCATTTCACACCTCGCGTGTTTTTACCACCTCGATTCATTCTCATATTCTCGCGATGGTCATGCTCGAAATTCGAGAACTTCTAAGAACGGTGTGAATATTGTGATGGTTCGCGCATTCAAATGCCAGGCGTGAACAAAGAGCGAAGTGTTGATTGCCCGAAAACAAGGCATTTTTTTTATCAACATTCTTAGACTCTGTCTCTTGCCCGTGAGTAAATGTGAAGAAACGAAATGCGAGGATTTGGTTAATTAGCTTGTTTCCGACGTAGCGTTGTCTCTCGCGATAAAACCAAAAACGGGACAAAGCCGAACACGTGCATTCTCGGTGACGAACGATATTTTGAACGGAGAAGAGACGAGAGAGAGAGAGATGCGGTTTTCAGCGAGACGTTTCCTAGAAAACAGAAGGGAGAAACGTCCGGACGCTGATGTCTTGGCAATCCCCGAAATAAATTCACTTCCAGCACGTGTGCAGTACAGAGAACGCGCTACGTAGGCGTCCCTTATGTAATATACCAACGGGGCGAGAGATACGGAAGTAAGAGAGAGAGAGTAAGAGAGAGAGAGAGAGAGAGAGACGAAAAAGGTTGGGAAAAGAGAAAGAGAGATCTGCGACATGGGGGTGAAAGTAGAACAGAGAGAAAGAGAGAGAGAGAGAGAGAGAGAGAGAGAGGTGGCGAACTACCCCTTTCTACTGGGCAGTACCGGCATAAGTCAGGAATTCCTGGCACGCAGTATATTGCGCGGGGATGGAGGCGCGGCGGTTATAAGCTATAGTCCCAGGCGTGGCATGGCATGCACAGCCATTTACTTCATTATGTCATTAAGCTTAATGGCCCTGGCCCTAACACGGCTCTAGGCTATAGCCACTTCTACAGTCCGTCCCCATTAATTCCTCTCACTCTCCTCGTCGCCTTCCGCCGTTGCTGCTGTAGTCGCCACCATCCGCCACCGCCACCCTCTGTCCACGTATACCGCGATACACTGTCGGTTGCTATCCTCGCGCTGGTCTCTCAATGAGCATTGACTTTATACCGATGACCGGCGAAATTGTCGGCGGCTATCGTAGAAAATTTAGCAGCCTGTTGTCTAGAATGACGGTCTGAACGTGACACTCGTCGTATCTTTCGCGTCAATTGTAGTTTGCTTAAATATACGATTTTTGTTTTCCAGAATCTTTACAGTCAAGGAGTAAATGTCCACGTAAATGTCTTAAAAATGTGAATATACTTTTTGAATTGGATAAAACTTTTCAAGTAAATTAGTTAATCGTAAATTTTTTTCAACTGTATTTTAAATAAATATATAATTTTTACGGATTTGTTTCAGTCTTAAGGGCCGATTATTTCGTTAAATGTACAAAACTTTTCGCACATTTTCCGACTCTGTTTGTTTTGTCTTCAAAAATTAAAATATGAAAAAAATTTACTTAATACATATAAAGATTTAGGTTGATAAATTATTTAATGGCAATGTGTGTGCGTACGTGTATGCGATAGTTACTTCTTGTCGATTAAAACACGTTGATTTAGATAATTCATTCTAATTAAAACGGTTATGAATGATCACGGATGGAATAATCATCATAAATAACGTGCGCTTTTGCAAATGTCATTAAATGTCGAAAAGCGAGTGAACAGTGAATAGGTATACAAATTGAGATATTTCACGATTCAATGAGTTCATAATTATTCAGATAGTTCACGCTTGTATTTATTGTACCGTTAATATTATTATTACCTGCCGAAGTGTTAGAATTAACCATCTCATTAACAGAGAGACGGAATTTTTAGTTACGGGTAATAAAATATTCCAAAAATTGTAATTTCGCGCGCGATAAATTTTATTTTAATATATATGTTGTATTTCTCTACACACACACACACACACACACACACATACATTTTATCTTTGACTTTTTATTGTTTTCTTTTCTTCAGATAATAGAGTGTACGCCCGCGCGCTTCCCCTAAATCTTAATTATGCTATTTGGACTTGACTAAAAACAAGTTTGTGACAAAACGCAAGAAAGTAGTCCGAAACGTGGCGTTCCAGAAGCATGTGTAACGTTTCAGGAAAGTGTTGACTACCGGCTGTTTTCAATGTAACTTTATATTTCTGAACTTGCGCTGCATATTTTGTTCGTGGCGCCAGACAAAGTTACGCTTGCACATGTCGCTCTAAACATAGCTCGTTCAACCATTCAAAGCTGAAGAGAAGAGAAAAAGGTAGAGAATTATTAAGAAATCCCATCTTGCGTTCAGTAACTTCATAAGCTTGCAATATATATGTTGAATGTATATTTTGCAATACACATTTATCTTTTATAAGAAATATATGTGGGGGAGATTATAAAGTTTTTTACACAACAATATTAAAATTTACTTTTTTATATCGTTTTGTTTGAGGAAAACGAAAGTTCCCTAATTTTGACAAAGAGCGCCGCGATATAGGCTACGGAAGAAACTTAACGATCGAACACGAAGTCCTCAACCTCTTCTCTGATTCCCCTCAAGGTTGGCAAAAAGTGTCTAATTGTCTCTTCAGAGAGCAGAAGGGGAGGGAAAGATCTTTCTCTCTCGTCTTCTCTCTCTACGGTAGAGACTTTACACAACTTCTTTCATTACAAATTCATGAAGCATCGAGAAATACATCTCTTAGGAGATCCGTTAAAATTAGCGCAATTAAGCGGCGCTATAAACTCTTGAGCGATTAACAGAAGAAAATGAAACTTATTACGTCGATTAACAGTTCGATCGATGTTAGATTTTACGTACAAACTTACTGAATATGCGGATTATTTTTGTAAAGTTCGCTGCTGTTTCTACATTTGGCATTGTATACAAAAATAAATAAATAAATAAAGTCATCCAAAACACGGATCGTATATATATTCCGTCAGAAATGGCGTGTCGAGGGAAGATCCGTATCTCTCGCACCTTCGTCCGCGCCCTCCGATTTTTCGTTCCGTATTCCGGCCTGCCTTCTTTCGCTCAATGGAACGCGCCCATCGTGGAAAATCGCGCCTGTGAAAAGGTGTGAATCTCCGGCCCTCGAAAAAGCGCGACAATGCCCATGGTGCCGGACGCACAATGAGCCCTAAACCCACAATGTAGTCACTGTATCCGCACAGAGGGCAGACAGAGGGGTGGAAAAGGGCCCTCTCTTTCGCCCTCTCTCTCCGCCACCCTCGTCCGTCTACCTTTCTTCGCAATTCCACTTCGAGGAGTCGAGGATGGCCCGGACGTGCTCTTGACGGCGCATTTTCAGGCGCGCAATATTTATACGAGTCGTGTATCGCTTTAAAGCACCAGCCATACGGTGTAACCCAAAACCCCTCCACGTAAAAAATTTACTCGACACGCCGCATGCAACCACCGCCGCGTCTCCGTGCATGTCAAAATAACGTACTACTTCCCGAAGCGAGAAAAACTCGCCTCTCTCTTTTTTTTTGCATCTCCTATCGCGCGCGTTTCTTCATTCATTCAATTTCTTTCATCCTTTAAACGGATAAGTACTTTGCTATGAAAAAGATCTTCCAAGTGCTCACATATATGTTGGATGTGAATTTAAAAATTGAGAAATAAAAGAAGCGACAGGAAGGAAAAGAGAGAATATGTAATTAAATGTGTATTAGATAGGTATATATTATTTCTTCTCGCGTTCTGATAAGAACGCGTTCTGTACATTCGGTGTTTTTTTTTCTCACGATGTTTTCACGTTAAATGTTAATTCAGGTGTCAGCTTCTTCTCTGACAGAAATCGGAATAAAAAAAAAAAAAAAGCTCGTAACTTCTATTAAAAAAGACTCATAATTTCTATGTATATATATATATCACAGACGTGCTAGTAAACACGAGTAAATCGTTTTTGGCGTGTGCGTAGCGCTTTACATGCACACGAATCGTTGGTGTGTCTATTGTGCGACAAGCACGAAGCAGGACATGGCGTCCTGCTATTCGAGCTGCCTTTTGTCTCGACCAGCTGAGCCAAAATGGCCTCCGGTCGGTGACGTCATAATTTCACGTGACGCTCCACGCAACTCGTACACAGATCCTACTCGAAACAGCCAATGAATTCACATTGCAAGACCTTGAGGTTTTTCTAAAAATCTTGGACTCCCTTATTTTTCGCATCGGCTTTTATTACATTCGAGAGAAAGAACGGAAGAAAAAATTTTATTCGCTGTAAATACCTGAATGTGAAAACTAATTATAAACATGTGTACTTGAAGACTTTTTTATATTTTTTTTAATTATCTTTTATATCTTACTCTTAATCTTATATCTTACTTTCAACCTCAAAAAAAAAAAAAAAAATAATGATTTGTCGGAAAAACGCATTACGTGCATTTGTCTGTTATTATTTTTAAACTGTTTTTATTTTATTCTAAAAAAATGAGAATGCAACATGTCATCTAATTCAATCGAGCCAAAATGAGCAAGTCGCGGTTTCGTTTCGTGTTATTTAAGTGTTATGTAGGTGGCACGTATAGTATTTGAATATTAACGTGAGTCACACAAATCACTGTACCTATATATGTACATGTTTGATTCTTGAGTCTGTCATTGGTGATCATTTTTTATTGCTGATGTCATGAAAATATAAATATGTTAGCGACTAACGAGAAAACATCTCTCATCGATATACGTGTAACTTTAAATTTTTATTTTTTATAATTAGATATAAATATAATAATGATAATTAGTTACAACCACATCCTGTGTGATAATGTAAAGAAAATAAAAAATGATAATCAATGTGTTATAATTGTCGAAAATAAGTGTGACAGAAGAAAGAACAAAGCTCGATAAAACTCTCTCTCTCTCTTTCTCTCTCTCTCTCTCTCTCTCTCTCTCTCTCTTTCTTTCTCTTTCTTTCTTTCTCTCTTTCGTTTTGCCAGTGAAAAATTAGCAGTAGTCAGAATAATCGACGATACGTTGAAAAATCACTTCAACATTTTGCTGCGGTTTCACAAGCATCACCTTTCTCATATTTGCCTTACAAGTCGGATAGAATATTGACATTCAACAACACCCGCATACGATATACAAGCAGACACGGAGACACTCCTGACGGCGGTGACTGTTACTAAGTAAGGGTAGTTTCAGTACGCGTGTTAATCCTTAATTAATATCACCACCTCCGACCGTAGATGCCCTCGGCATACGCTCTTCTCTGTCTCCTCCAGCTTTGCGTCATCTTCTTTCTCTCTATCTGTTCTCTCTCTTCGTCCTTTTCTATGCTTATTTCCGTCTCTAGTACGACACCCTCACGCCGTGACATCCTTTCCCCCGGTGAAGTTCGTGGGATGAAAAGAAACGACTGCGAGCGAAAGCACGCTCGTATCTCGACTCGTTATCGTCGTTACACAATCAACGTTACAAACAGGTGACCAAGAAGAAAGCGAACAGAAACAAAAGAAATGACACTCTTGGCGGAAAGTTGGGTTCGAAAGATTTCACTTCTATAGAGTCATCTTTTCTCCCGAGTTTAACTCGCACGCTGCTTGACCGAAGCGCACTTTTATCGCCATATTTGGTTTCAATGCGCGGGGGAGATTATCAAGTAAGTATCTAGGAAAACTTACTAGATGGCAATTTTTTAAGTACCGTCGACAGATGATATATATTTGTCATTATATCTTTGTCATTTGACGTCTTGATTTTATTTCGAATTTATAAGTGAAAATATATTAAAAATATATGTATACGATCTTTTTAAGTTGCGTTTTGTGCACATCGTTCTTAAATGCTAACAAGTTCCGACAAGGTACTTAAGAAGTAAATTCTGTTTGTGATGGATCGTCCTAATTACGAGCGTTTTGAGAAACGGAAGAAGGCTTATTTTCCGCACGGACGACGATCGAATCAGTCTTGTGTCGTGCGAAACGGTTTTAGACTTGGAAACACATAACTTAGGTTGGCTCTTGGAAACGGTTGGCGACGCGAGTGAGAAAATGTTGGCAAGACTCTTGCACTTGAGCGGCACTAGTAATCAGGCACGAGCTCCTTCACGGCTGAACGCACTTAATTTTTCGCGGAAGAAAAATATACGAGTCGGTTCACTGCCACCCCTCTATGCTCGCCGTGTTCTATGCCGTGTCTCCTAACTTCGATTTTCGCCGTCCGTCCCTTCCTACTGGTTTCGCCACTGTCCCGCGCTTCCGCCTTCATTTTGTCCCGCAGTCCCCGTCCCAAGATCCCTGGCCTGTGCTCCGGGAGACGCACACAATTTCAAAATCGTTTATAGAAACCGGGGGGTTTTATTCTCTTCTCTTTTCTCGTCGTCCGCCTCGCGCGCGAGTTACCGCCGTAATTCCCTGCCCTAGTCGCTCGTCCACCCCTCCGCGGCTGTCTTGTGCGTTTCTTTTCACGGAGGAAATTTCTAGCGGACGGTGAAATCGATACGGGAGGAAACGAGATGATTGGATTGGAGTACGGCAATGCTTCTGGCGCTGCTCTAAACGCTCCGTAGCACACGGCCCCCCCTCTCGACGGAACAATCGTTGCCTCCTTTGAAAGTAAGGACTCCTTGTAATAATTCAGGTTTTCGACAAGCTCTCTGATGACACACATACGTACACACGTACGCATATATTTCAAAAAATATTTTTTTATTTTAATAACAATACAAAAATAGTAAGTTTATCAAACAAGAGGAATAGAAAAAAAAAGAGAGACACATCAATATTGTTTTTCCCGCAATTGTTTTTCCTTGTACAATAATTGGTTTTTCCCGCAATGTTACTTCTGATAACAATGCAAAAAAAAAAACCAAAAAAAAAAGAAAATTGCAACCAGCGTTATTGGCCGCTCGCGGTTTTCGAGGATCAATATTTACCAGAAGCGGCAATCTTCGCACGTCTTTACGAGCGCGAAGTGTCTTCTTTTGCAGGCCGCGCGAGGTCTCTTCCGTCAGAATTACGGAAGCTGCCCGCGGCAGCGGCAGACACCCGGTAACGAGGGGCTTTCCGTTGGAATTGGTTGTTTTAACAACTGTGCAGCACTTTGAGATACGAGAGAGAGAGAGTTGCGTAAGAGAGGTAGAGAGAAAGAGAAATAAAGAAAGGGTGGGTGAAAGAAGGAGACAGGGATGGGGGAAGTGAAGGGAAATGTAGTGTGAAGGATCTCCCAAATAGCGGATGAGCGAGAAAATACGCGGGAACGGCGCTTCTGAGGTACGAACCTGCAAGCGTAATAGTCCAATTTACCAGCAAAAGAAAATACCGCGAAGGATCCTGGCGTGTAAAAAGAGAGACCCGGCGTTGCCACCTTCAGCAACACCTGCGGCGTTGCTCGGAAAAGGCTGCCGAAAAAATTTGAAGATTTGAAGGAAACACGCACGAAAAAACTAATATGTTCGCGGCATCGTCGCCGAAATTTTTTCTCTTTATGAGTGACGCGCGCTGATTTTGTAACGGATTAAATACATACAATACAATCGATTGATTAATTTAATCTTTAACCATCACGTGGCTGTTGCAGACATATTGTGTTTCACGTCAAAATATTTTGAGAAATTCGTGATGCTGGACACACCCCGTCTTATAGAAACGCTAATCGGTAATGGGAGACTTTCTTTACTCGAAATTCGAGTACGATTCCACGCCCACTGTCAGATTTTAAATCGGGCTCTTCGAGGGTGCCGTGCGCTTTATAGAAGATATCGTTGTTTCGCTCGAGAGAGACCGCTAGTTCCCATACGAACAAATTAAACGATAACGGCAATTTACTTTCGCTGACAACGGAAGTACGGAAATATCTTTTTTTTTTTTTTGATATTAATAAGATCTAAAATTATTAAAGTAGTATTTGTGCGTGTCTCTTCTTCGAAGATACGTTTAAATAACAAACACGACGCCTCCCCTAACGTCTCGGATAAAAAAAATCACTAACGATAATGAATTGATTGAATATGCGATGTGACAATAGGCATTCGTGGCAAGTAATGCAGAAACTCATCCCCATTAGATGCGAAGCTCATTCTTCTCTGTAATCATTTTCAACTTGTCGTCTCTTGTTTCGAGCGACATCGCTTTGCAGGCCAAACGGGTCGCGCTTAATGGCTCGGAAAAATCGAAATCATCGCGCACATGAATACGTAAGCAGTTTTTTTTTTTTTTTTTTTTTCTGTCTTTCGTGCACATGATGTCATCATATGGCGATAATGATTACGGCATCAGTGGAACTCATTGTCGAAGAATTTGCGAGACGATAATAGCTTGTATCGTTTATTGTCGCGATTGCATTATTTTGTCTCTTTACCTTGTTGTTCGCGTCATTTTATGAAGACACAAATTAATGTTAATTGTTTCGTCTTATAAACAGCTTTTTTATAAATCAAAGTATAATCAATCAATGTATTACATCGTTCAGAAAAAGAAAAATACGAAAAATATTTTGAATTTAATATAACGAACGCATTTAGAGAGATTTGACGGTACAACTCGCCGCCTCAAGAAGAGACTGGTGAATTTTCGTAAAAGCGCATAAGAGTTTCGTTATTGCGAATAAAAATGTTATGTCGTCACGTCTTTTTACCGCGATTTTGTCAAATCGTGAGTGAGTTACGATTTTCCAAGGAACTTGTGTTTCCTCTCGATAAAATCAGAATTTTCTCTCAGTCAGCTTGTGTATTTTGTGAGTTCCTTTCGGTGAATAATTTATATGTTGTAAAAATAAATTATGCGTTTTTCCGAGATTATTTGTCGTAATATTATTAAGTTATTAATAAATATATGGTTTTATATACATGAGTATAACAATCTTACCTGGACTTGCGTTCGAGAATGATCCTTTTGATTGCGAAAATCCTGAAACAAAAATATTATTTTATGTGTATAATGTGTGTCGATAGAATTGTACATACACACACAGAAAGTAAAAGTTTTATATATTTTTCAATAATAAAGTTCTAAAAAAAAACAAAATTTATATTATTTAACAAACAGTTCAATGAGTGAGTCGCTTCGTATTTTTTTGCCTATTTAAAAGTGCGCCAATACATTGACGAGTATACGATATTATCTTGCTCTCATTTCATTAAGATCTATTTTTATTCTTTAATTTTACTTTGATTATTTTTTAAGATCTCGGTATTTCTTTTATTTTTTCTACAAAAATAAATGCGCTTCGAATTCGTTCGAATTCATTACTCTTAATTATTTGAGGTTTGTACTTCATATAATTATATAAGTAATAAATATATATTATAAATAATTTAATTACTTCAATCTCATAAAAAAAGATTTGTGTCTCTATTACGCGAAAGAAAGAAAAGCATGACTGAAAATCAGATTATTTTAAAATTATTATCAAAGTAATTATCTCTGCTACTCCTTTTTCAGCAATATTATTCTCAACTCAATCGATTCGCAAAACGCGAATCGAGAAATGGCTCGAAGGTTGATTGTTAGAAAGAAAATAAACACAGTTGATATTAAGACGTTTTCACGACGCAGCCATTTTCTAATAAAGTCATTCCACCGCGAGCTGTAGATACTGGGGTGGCGAAAAACAGGGGTTGAAAAAGATTTGCCTGCCTTCTAAGAAAGTTGGGGCTTGTTGGCGGCTACAAGATAGACTTTCACGAAGGGAAAGCTGGCGATGGTGATTGCGGAACTGCGCCCTTCAAATGACTTTAACGAGCCAGCGTCTTAAAATGGGGATGCCAAGCTTGACCCGAGTTTGCACCCACGTTTGTTTGATAAATTAACCCAGAAAAGTACGGGGGAAGGGGCACCGACGGGAGCTTTAACAAGCCTAAACTCACCGTTTTCCGCGAAAAGCAGTACGTTCTTTAAAATAAATTTGCATTGAGCAAAAACGCCATTAAAACAATTGAACTCCATAAAAATTGCAACATTGAAAAATTGAATTAAAGAACCAACACAGCAACCGCAACATCATTAATTACCATCATTATCATTAATTATAGATAAATACGTTGAATAAAAACACATCGAGGAGTGAAAAACTGAATGAAAACTATCCCAAACGAAAACTTTCCGGAAATTGAGTTCATATTAAGCGCAAATCGCGCACGTACGCGCGTTTACTAATATAACTGTTCACTTGAAATCCGAATATAGCGCTTGTTAGGCTGATACGGCATTCTTTGAGTTTTTTCTCCTATTCGCGTTCTTTTCACGGGGATCGGCGATCGTCGAATATGGTGAAACTTAAACCCCAATCGCGCGCACCCGGGTGGAAGGTTTCAGATTTTTTGAAAACCTCATAATGCGCATCGCCTCGTACCAGTTGACGCGGAGAGAGCGGGGAACGGACAGACCCCCATTGAGAAAAATCCGCTTCCTAGGCTCGTGTTACCCAGCGTATTTTGACAAGATCTTATTGTCGTCGCGCGGCTAAGCCCTATTGACCCTATTATAGCCCTATTAGTATTATACTAGGATTTGCGGTTACTCCTTGAAAGACGTCCTCTACGGGTCTCTTTTACCCTCGAAGGTGTGCACGCGGCACGCTGACGGCTGTGGAACACATCAAGTTCATTCAGCACGCTTCTTCTCAAATGTGTCTTCCCGAAGTGCAATTTTCCTCGAAAGAGTCGCGTCTTTTTAAATCTTAGGATTATCATTAGCAATTATGTGGTTATTTGTAGTGTCAGATTTGGAAAAAAATACATGAGAATATTATTGTGAGCAAAAAAAGAGAAGAAAATATAAAATATAAAGCAAGAATAAGCAATAAAAAAATTGACGATGCACAGAAAGAGAGAGAGAGAGAGAGAGAAAGAGGAAAAAGAAAATACGTGAGTAACGAAGGAATGAACGGGTGAGAGAAAGGGTATGCGTGAACAAGGTAGGGATCAGAGAAGCAGAGGGATCTCACAGACAGCCGAGAGAGACAATCACACGACGGAGCGATAAGAGCGAGTAGGAGAAAGAGATCAGGAAAAAGGAACGCGGAGTGGAAGGAAGCGTGTGTGGTAAGAGGAGATGAAGAAAGGGGAGGGACAACAACGACGTGCCTGTGTTCGAGGCGTGAATTCACGTATGCCCGTGAAGCACTCTTTAGCGAGGACAATCGAGGTGTTGGGCTGGAAATCCGTACCAATTTGAGCGACTTACGCTCACTCGCTTAAAAGCTTAGCGACGATGCGCGTGTGTATGTACGCGACGTTCGTGAAAATTCGCGGATTTGAAGTCTATATAAATTAGCGGAGTCGAGTGTGCGCTACTGTGTGTTACATATTCGCAAAAATACCGTCGAACGTTTCAGATTCGCGTTGCAATGAATCGCGTTAAAGGGCACTTTCTTAGACAATTCCCCAACAGCAATTTACGCTGATTTTTTTTCAACCTTTACCCGATTTGTCTTGCTGGAGTGGTCCTCAAAGTTCAGCCTTCGTAGAGCGCTATGCTTTCGCGGGGCGCGGTAATGGACATAGTTTGTCGGTAATGTCCGAGACTAATTCCCGTGTTATTTCATTAACGTCCCGCAGGGGGGTGTCCCGAGGGGTTAAGCTTCTGCGCCAACAGGGTGGCTGGAGTCGCGCCGACGCGCACCACCGCCATAGCTATCTCCCCCCTCCCCCCCCCCGGTTCCCGCCTGGTCTCCGAGCTCGTATCGGGCGCGTGTCAAAGGGTGAAAATTTACGAGATGTGTGCTCTCCCCGCGCGAAAACGCCGATTGATAGTCGGTCGTATGTACACGTTATCCTGAAACAATGCCGACAAGTTTACGGTGTGACGAGTCACGATTACCTACTCAGTTGATGCGCCGTGACTTTGCCAAGAGTAATAAATCGATATTTGTTTGAGTGTTAATATTCAAGTAATTTTATTGTACTCGTTATAAAATTATTATTCAACATTGGCATTGTTATAACAAATTAATAGATGTCGGATTTAATGCAAAAAAGTTGTTTACAAAAGAGAGAAAAAAAAAGAGAGTGACTCAAAATTAAAATATTTATATACGGAAGTAAACTAATGCGTAAAATCGTTATCAAACAAATTTTTCGATTTTTGATGTCGTTTTAAATCAGAACGTACATGTCGAATAATTTGGACAAAATTCATACAAAATTTTCCGTATCTTTCGATAATCCATGTAGTTGCCCGGCAGAAGCTATAGAGCGTGAAGTGACGCTTTTGGTCGTAGACCCGAATTGATTTGTTGGAGCGGATTATACGATTAGGCGATTAGGTGAGCTACTGCGGCGACGAGGGTCAAATGATTGACATTGCTACGAGGATATAATGAGAGAAAATCATTTCTCTGCCCGTACAGGGAAAACTCGTGGCAATCAGTCGGTGGGAAAATATGAATCAGATTGTTTTGCGTCATAAAGATATGCCAAAAAGAGACCTGTTACTATATTTTTGAACGAGATCTGCTACTATATTTTTGAAAGAGACCTACTACTATATTTGATTTATGAGTTTGATTAATTTGGATCAATATTAAATCTGTTTCAACTAATATCAATGTTGAGACAAAAGATATCGATTATTTGTCTCAAAGTTCTTGCAACGGAAAACCAATTTCCAATCTCCTATTTTTATTATATTGATTTCGGTTTAAAAAAAAAAGAGAAACATATACGCACATTATTTTAATTATTATATTTTAATTATTATCAAAATAATATAATTATGGTAGAAAACATATGTTGTAAACGAAAATGTATTCATTAAAATTGAAAAATACGAAAGTTTTTTGTTTTAGGTATATGAGAAGTATAAAAATAAAACAACGTAAATTACATTATTGTTAAAATAAATTCGCGATACATGAGTTTTTGTACATATTGCAAATTTTATTAATTTTATTCCATAAAATATTAAAAGATTAAATATTTGTACGGTAAAGAATTGAATAAAGAGAAAGAACAAAAATATTATAATTATACTTATATAATAAAATAATATTTAAAAATAGCTATATTATTACAGTCGTTTTATATCCGGTCAAATTAATTCATTTAAGACTAATGCGTGATAATATTATATCCAGTAAAGAAAAGATTCACTTTACATATTTTATTTGTTAAGTAGTTACGCCTAGTTATTATTTCTGTTATAAAAGAAAAACAAATGCTTTTTATCAAACGTTTTTTAACCGAAATTTACTAAAACAATTGCAGAAAAAAATAAAACGACTTTATTCGCAGTCGATGTAAAATCACGTATTCTGATCTTGAGTGACGCATGAAGAAAGAGAGAAGAACTTTTCTTACGATGGAAAATCCAAACAGAATTACTCTGAATATATAACGTGAATTGCGACGCGTTAAAAAAAAAAAAAAAAAAAAAAAAGGGAAGAGATGTCCGCGCTAGAAGACTAAATTTTCCTCCTTCTAGCGGTGAGTGCGCCTCGGCAGTGTTATCCAATTATTCTAAGTTGTTAAGGCGAGTTAGGGCGCTTAAGGGACTAAATTAAGACATTCCGCGCGACAAATCTCCCAAGAATCTCAATTAACTTCTCCGAGGGCGCCGGTACTTTAATTAACTGTTTAATTTCGTTTAATTTGCATTCGCAATTGCATAAGCCGTACTAGGCGCCGCGACTGCGTTGCATTTTCCTGCGAAATAAACCAATAAACTCCTCGGAATATATTTGAATTATATAAAAAAAAATGCAAGGTACCTGTTACAGCAAGAATGCCATTTGTTTCTTTTTTTTTTTTTTTTCAGACGCCAGTCTGCAGCTTTATATTCTTCTCGCCTCTGTGTACTAAATTTTTTTTTTATATTCTTCATTTCAGAGTTACTTACTTTGAAGAATTCTTTAAGAAGTGTTATCTTTTTTATTTATTTCAAAAATTCTTATGTTAGAATAAAATTTTTCTTGAAAAGTTCCAGTCATATCTCCCCAATTATATATCTAGTTATATCTCTCTTTTATACAAATAAAATATTGTGTGGTAAACTTTTTTAAATACGAAGTGTGTGTGTGAACATATCTTTCTTATAAAGAGTTTTACTTTTAGAAAGAGAAGGATATAAGAATTATTATTATTATTTACTTTTAGAAAGAAAAAGATAAGTATTATTATTATTATTATTATTATTATTATTATTATTATTGTTATTATTATACATCTGCTTCTCAAAATTACTTTTTACACACCAAGCGCGAAGCAAGTCACGAGCATTTTTGAAAATTGATAACGTGTTTTTTGACGTCGGTCAAGTGCTACTTTTCCGCAAGTGCGAGAAACCCATTTCGCGAAGTCGATCTTGTCGCGAGTACCCTAATTTACATCGCGAACCACTTACTCACGCGTGGTCACGCAAAAAATTCGCGCGTTCGCGCGTGCAAATGTATGCAAACGTAGTCCTCGCGTTGCTGCCGCGAAGTCTCTCACGCGCCGGGGGTGCGCGGCACTTTACTCGCAAACAAAGCACGGTAAAGAATTTGTAACCTGCTAATTTGTGTTCGAGAACTTCTTAATCGAACGCTATCGCGCGCGCTTTTGCCGTGGGTGCGTCGCACATGAAAGAAATGAACGCGCTTTGAAGTACTAATCAGTATCGACCTGCCGCCGCGACCGCACCCCCTTTGCCAAGCATTTTGCTCGCTACTTCGCTCCTTTTTTCCACTTCGACGCCGTCGCGACTTTCCGGGGAAAAATCATTTCGCCAGAGGCGTAACTGTGCGAAAACCGATGACGAATATGTCGCAAACCTATGGCTATGTGTGCGTGAGATAAAAACGCGTATATATTTCATATACGCAGACGTTTGAGTTTCTTGGTGACATTTTTGATTGATTTCCGTGAACACAGCCACAGCCGAGAGTAACAAACTCGTGCGCTTTAAGTATTTTTTTGAAACAAAAAGAACGAACAATGTCGTCGCATGAAACTCGTTACATTTTAGTCATTGAGAAAGAAGAAAGTTGTATTGTTCTAAAAATGCCGAGATTCCCGCTCGCTTAATGGTTTTGATTCGCGCCTTTGGCTTTCTAACACGGGTGCCACATCTCGAGAACTGCTTTTTCGGACCGTTTGAAGTCAGCAATCAACTAAATTGCCTATCAACGCCTGAGAAGCCCGCTTACACGCACTTCTCTTCCCCGCGTTTTCTTCCTCTTTTGTCATCGCACGTATATGCCATCGGTTGTCTCCGCCTTTCTTAGTTGTTATGAATATTGCCATCAGTCTTGCTTCTCTATGACAAAAATTTTTTCTGCGTTTTTTTCTCCAACTGTGTTTACGCAATATTATATTACATTTTACTGTACAGCAAAACTGAATAAAAAAAAAGCTAAATTACCAGATCTCGCGCCGATCAAACTTCAAAATTGTATTTAAATCGAAATTCGATCGAGAATTGGTATTTATAGAATTAAACGATTGGTGCTCTAACGGTAATACGAGTTCAGCTCTCTCTCTCTCTCTTTCGCGTGCGCGTCTTTAAAACTGCGCGAGATTTAAGACAAAACCGAGCGAATAGGGCACGCCAAATAAATGCTCTGAAACGAGGTGCCAGAGTGACGTTTGAATGGAACGGCAGATCCTTTGTGCTCCGTCTGGAACTCGAAACCCGAAAATTGTTCTCAAAATTCGTCCTTCGTTGCGAAATCTTCAACGCTTAAACAGTGATAATATCATGTTAAAGTATTTGGAAAAATCAACCCACGCCGGTTTTTTTATGGTGCGATAGAAAATTAAATTAATTAAAGAACCGCACGCGCGCGTATTAAGATGTTTTGCAATTAATATAGTTCAAGATGTTTTAAAGATGTCTACTCAAAGAGAGAAAGTGTGTGTGTGTGTGTGTTCTGCAATCAAACTTAAAACACACACTTACTTGGCTATTTAATGTGTATCGTAGAAAAAAATGTCTTATATTTATAATAAAATTAAAATCATTGTATTCATATATGCTCAATGATATGTTTAAATATCGCCAACGCGAGTTGAGAACAGCTGACGGCTAGTTTTGTCGATGCTCTTTGTGTTTTGGTGAGACATTGCAGGTCTGCCTAACACTCAACTCATTATACTACTAATTATTCATAACGTTGGGGATTTAGTTCTGACGAAAATAATCAATTCCCACAGTGAACCCATTTCTCTTTATTCTCTTTGCTTTTTCTCCGTGTTGAGTTCTGGTTTCTGTTGAACATCCATGAAATATGCGCTTCTCTTCGATTAGTTGTCTTGATTCAGATGAATTATTTATTGTTTTTAGTATTCTTCTCTCTCTCTCTCTCTCTCTCTCTCTCTCTCTCTCTCTCTCTCTCTCTTGTATCTTATATAGATTAAAAAGTGTATGTAAAACAATGCGCGTATATTTCCAAATATTATTAATACTTTTCTCGCGAAACTAATTAATTCTTTTTGCGATTTCCTTAGCTGTTGTAAAATGTGTCTTTTAAACAGTGTTAAGAATTAAGACGTGTATAAAATTTATGTGTACGTACATAAAGTAATAACATACTAATTAATAATTAATAAATTATTCTAGAAAGGAATTATACAAATTAATAAATAATAATAGTGTATATATATATATATATATATATATAATATTTAAGTAATAATAATATAATAATATAAATAATAGTGTATAATATTTAAGAAGAAAGTTTTCGAAGGGCGGATGGAGCTTATTCGATCATAAAGAGAACTTTTTCAAAAAATAGCAAACAGTTTAATTCTTTAGTCTAGCAAACGCGACTCTAGTACGAGCTTAATTTAGCGGCAAATCAATGTATCCGACAAATAAAAGTTTTCTACTTTGAGTGATGAACGCTCGAGTACACTCGGCTGGCGTTTGGGTGCATCGAAAATGTAAGATAACCACACGCAGCTGCCGACTGAATACTGTTTTCCCAAAAATTCCCCCAGATTCTTGGCACATACAATACCGATGGCGCGTGTGGATACACGACAAAGGTGTGTCGATTTTCGGTAACCTGATCTTGAGTGGCTCTCTGTTAAGTGATAGCTATAAGTGGCAGTTAAGTGTTCGTTTCACGCCAGGGCGACGATACGCCTATTAATTTACTTCGGTGGTCGTGAAACAGAGGGTTCACACGTTTAACCTTGTACACAATTAGCGCGTTATTTACGATGTGATTGATAAATATATATATCGTGCAACGAGTATTTATAGACTTAATGTATCATAATGGAAAAGAGAAACATATATAAATGTAATAAATAGATATTCTTTTTTTTTTAAATAAGTTTGTGTCTTCAAAGAATAACAAGCAGTTTTATTTCTGTTTATTTGACGTGCGTTTAATTAATTGCTAAATAAAAGTAATATTTCAAAGAAGAAATAATTACTAAACAAAACCTTCGTATCAACAACTTACCATGAGGCGGCGTGTGTTGAGTCGGGCTATGTTGATGATGATTCGTGGTGACAGCCGTGCCAGGAAGTACGTGCTGCGCATGCGCCGCAGGATGCAAGTTGACGCCGGGCGGCGAAGCCGGAAGTTGGCCCGATTGATGTACCTGATGGTGCGGTACATGGTGGGCTGGGTGGGGGTGGGGCGGTGGTAGAAAAGCGGCCGCCACAGCCGCCTGCGCATTCAAATAGGCCATCCTCGAAGCCGTGAGATTGCCCAGATTCCCCAGATTTCCCAGATTTCCCAGATTGCCTAGATGATTTAGGCTGGGCATATAGTCCCATAACTTCGAGTGGTGCGGCGCGGCCGGTGCGTAAGAAACGGCCGAGACTCCGGCGGGCGGCGAGCCCTGCGGAGACCCGCGATCAGTCCCGTTCCTGTTCCCGGTGCCATCCAGACCCAGCAGTTCCTGGATCGCGAAGGCCGATCTCTGCTGCTGCTGAGGCATCTTGGTGACTCTTAATCGAGATTGCGAGTGTTCAAAACAACATCTTTGCACAGTTGTTCAGAAGAACAAATTGACTGTCAATTCTCGATTTACGAGTTCGGTGCTTCGCGGACGATAATTGGTCCGTACGAAGCCGCCGGCCGACGTCTGAGAGCACATTCGAGAATCTCTGGACTAATCTGGACCGTGTGTTTGATTGACCGGGAGATGATTAGGTCCGATCAAAGAAGTGATCGTTGTGTTGGCTTGTCACGAAAAATTCCTCTTTCCTTGGCGTTTAGGAACTGAATTGAAGATAGTCGTTGTATGTTTTTTTGGGGGTGTTCCAGTTGCGCGTCCGCAGTTTAAACGCAAATCTCTCTCGTGGACATATGTTGCGAAATGTTTGGTCCGACTTACAAGAGGACTATATTTTCAATGAGATCTTGCGCAAAAATCGCGTAAACTACCGAAACAGTCTTCTCGAATACGATAGGCCGTGTTATTAACGCTTGCTGTTCGCATCCGACGGTCGTTGCTGCACGAGTGCTGATTCAAAAATTAGAAAAACTGTGTGTTTGAAGGCCGTTTGGGATTTGATTTTCAGTCGTATTGCTGTGCGTTTGACATGAAAAAAAGCTCTGCGATGTGAGAATCTGATAAACTTTAAGTATTATTGTACATATCCGTGTGAGAGCTAAAGTTTCTTAATAAATACCTCAAACATATGTGTCAATGTGCTTACGGTGAGCGATGCTCCGTTTCGATTTGCCTTCGTTGTGCGAGAGAAACGAAGAATATTGCTAGCAAACGATTCCGCTTGACAATCTCCGCTGACCGTCGGCAAGAATGAATGCTTCCATTGAACGGAGCGCGTAGTTCCACCACTTATTTTACGCTCATCTCACGGCACTAGGGTTTTTTTCTTATTCTCGCTCCTGTCCACTTCGTTGAAATAAGTGTTTCGTTGTGATCAGGTACAAATTGTTCTACTGCGCTTATCACAACACTGCTTCGGATTATTTTTTCTAACGTAACTAGACAGATTTGCTTCTTCTTGACATGAACACTGAACAGTACGTGCAAGAAGCGTCGCACGTATAATCAAGTTTCACTCGTGCGAGCTTGAACAGATTGCTCCTTGCTTTGCGGAGTTGTCTTCTTTCATTCTTTTTTTTTTTTGGAGAAGAGATTGATTCGATTTCAGACAGTTGGCAAGATTCGGCTTTTCACATGTAAACGGGACGAAGATATCGATACACTGGAGGAAAACGATGAGAAACCAGTTGACGTTGTTTCAAAGATTCGGGATTTACCGGTGTCTTTGGCAGAAAGTCATGGTATACACCGCGTAGATTTTCGTCGCGCTCATCTTGGACGTTTTCACGGATACGTTTCCACGTAATAATCCGTCGGCAAATGATATCACGTATTTCATCAAGATAAGTTTGACTCTTTCGTGTAACAGAACAATTTCTAGTTCGTTTCCGTGGTGTGTTCATTCAGATTATTGGATTTGGTCAGTTATATCAGAGCGCGCACAACAAATCTTCGTACGTTTAACACCCGGCCGCGACTTGGTAAACTGAAGAAGCGTAACGATAGAGACGGTAGACCGGTCGCTCCGAAGAATCTTTCCGATAAGAGCAGGTTGTGTGTCCGCCGTCGTCGTAATGCAACCGTGTCGTCGTCGCGGCGTTGAGCAACTGAGCCGTCGAGCAGCGCGGGGTTGCTTGACTGTGCGCGAGGGTAACGAAGAAGGGAAACCCCCGGGGGCGGCTGTACGAATGCTACACGCACCCACACATGTACCCTTAGCGCGCGGAGGGTGGTGTTTGCCCCATCCGTGCGCACAACTCGCCGTCGCGTCTGGTCTCCCTCTCTCTTTCGCGTACCCACCGATTCTAAACCCCCTCTTTTACCCTCCGTCCTGCGACTCCTCGCGGACCCAAGCGACAAAGGCGCCTCCGCTACTTTACGTGTCAGCAGTGGCCGTCTCGTATCGCGGATTGGTCGGCTTTTTGAGACGGCCAGCCGAGTAGACATAGCCCTAGTTACCAGCGAGAAGGTGGGGTCTAGCAATGTCGACGCCTCGACGTGGCTACGCCTACGGCGGAGCGGTTCACTATGGAGAAAAGAGGGACTTTTCGCGCCTGGCGACGGTCGTGGATGCTTCACAAGAGCTCGGCAGCCGTGAATAAATCTAGGACCTCTATCATGAGATGATGAAGTGTGAGAACTTACCTGTAACTTTTGATTTTGTTTTCAATTTTAATTTTAGTATATTATTTATGATTCTACACACAACTATTTTTGATTATATTTGTTTATTAGTATTTTTTATTAAAGTTAAAAATTAATTTTTATTTTTTAATTTATAACTCAGATAGAAGTTTTGTAATAATGACATAAATACTTGATACTTATGTACTCTATCTCTCCCTTTTATATATTTAAATATATAACAATATACATTTTTACAGAAAGAAAAAACAGAAGAAATAAAACATTTTATTTGACACCCGTAATGACTAAACAAATAATTTAATAATCTGTTGTTACAACGCAAATCCGAAGATGAGATTTATTAGATTATGGATTCATATGTAATGCAATGAAATTGTTTATTTAATTGATAACGCGAGTTGAAAATGATGTGGATCATATTGAATTCATTGCACTACCATTATATCATAAGCTATTGGTATTTCCAGGTAATTATAAATGTGTGGTCTCTCGTTCTCTCCTATTGTTGAATAATTCATCAGTAATATTACAATTACGAATATCAAATAATTAAACGTGTTACATTTTGAAAGCACTTTTTATAATATCAACTAATTTCTTGCCCTAAATTTTATTTTGCACTTTAAGTTATGCAAAAATAAAATTAAATATTACTAAAAAGTAAAATTGTAACCTACATCTCATATAAATTTTATATACACACATATAAATGTTTTTTTAACTACAAGACGTTAAAAATATAATTTTAAATTTATATTTAAAATAGCTACACATTAAAAATCTATCTTTAACTTTTTCTAGTATATAACTAGAATTATTAATTGTGTTACTCACATAGAAGAGACTAGATCTGACTAATATATAGTAGCTGACCTACACGTTGTCTTGCGGAGCAAACGATTGTGGCGTTGTGAAACCGGCTTTCGTTCTGTGCCTTTATTAACACTGTGGGAGTGGTCTGAAGTCCGGCCAATCAGAACGCGCCACTTCCAATCCTCATTGGCCAGAACACAAATCGATTTATAACTCACTCCGACGAGGAACGTGCACGGATATACGCCCTTAAAGCCGTCCTGCTTAAGGTCGATTCTCTTAGCAAAGCTTGCCGTGACTTCCAACACCGCCAATTCAACCCTACGAAGGCGGCGGTGGGTTTGGTGGTGGCTGCTGACGGGAGGTGGTGGTAGTGAATGGAAAGGGTGAAAACTTCTGATTCCCGACGAAGTTCCCGATAACATCGAAAAGTATTTTTTTCGAAAGTCTCCAGCGCGTCCCGTAGTTGATTCGGTGATAAAAATTGAGCTAGTTTAAAAAAATGAGGTTTTTTTCTTTGATCATATGTTATTTTTGTTTTTTTTTATCAATTATAACTTTTACTTTTCTGATGTTTGTTTGTTTTATTCTGTGCTCATACACGTAGTTTTACATCGCATATATCTCTGATTTTAATTGATTTATTTTAATATTTTTCGAGATTATAAGGAGTCTTTTTTACACAGACAAAGAAACACATGTGTGATTTGATTATTAAATTCATCTCGTATCGCATATTATTAATATCTATTAAGCAATGGATAAAAGTCGTAAACATAATTCTGAAACTTTTTACATCTTCTAACTCACGTATGAAAAACGACAGAAATTTGTAGTAGCATTCAAGTGCAGAGTAATCATATACATAAATGGTCACACAAAAAGCAGTTCTAGTACGGCAGACAATAACACAACGAGGCAACGTGCAAACGAGAATCAGTTTCTGCCAGCTCCGGGAAGATGTCTCACGCCCGCATCTTTGTTTCGCTAAAAATTCTCCGACTTCTTCGTTCATTTTCTCTGTCTAAGAAAAGTACAAACCCTCTTTCGTGAACCCTCCCTTATTCTCTACTAGCATCAAGGGATTATTGTACACTTTGCGCTGCGTTGCGTTTGCAAAAAGCGCTAACTCGCGACAGGGGGAAGATTTCCGTCGATGTGCTGTTGTTTACGGAGACACTTTATAATATGCGCGCAGCTCACACACTATCTTCGATATTTGTCAAAAACGAATTGCAATTTGTTATACTGTTACGTGTTGAGAACGTGATATATTATGTGAAAAAAATATGCATAAAATAGATGTATAAAAAAATGCGATTATGTGTAACCAAACTACTACTGTAACGGATATATATTTTATATTAAAAGTTGTTATAATATACGAAGCCTAAAAATAATGTCAACAAAATAAAAATACAATTGATTGTATAATTATTTAATATGAGCAAACGGTAAAATTAACAATGTTTAAACGACAGCGGCGGTTTTGCATTATCCAAAATTTTGACGCTTCTAAAGTATTACGACTAATTTTGTACTTCCCGACAGCATTTGACTCGAATTTCCTGTCGTCATATAGAGTAAATTATCCTGCTATCGTAATTAGATAAATTAACAGAGCGTGAGCGGAAGCAGTATGTTCGCATAGACCACGAGTCTGTGCGGTGAAATGAAAGGAGTTGGAGAGTCCAGTTAAAACTTAAATCTACTACCATTACCTAATTCAAAACCACAATTATCTCAAGCAATAGTTTCAAATATTATAAATAAAAGTAATGTTAAGATTTATTTATTAGTGTTAAACGATATAAATTTTAGTTCAAAAAGTACTACTATCTTTTTTATATTTTATTTTTTTAAATAAAAAGTAAATATACTTACTTCAATGCTTATCATAAAAATTTTGTTAATATAATTAGAGTTAGTAATTAATAAATTATTTATTTTATCAAATGTGTTAATAAAATTAGAAAATTTGACAGATATAGAAAAAAATAATAAAAAATAAAACCCAAAGTGTTATACCAAAGTTTTATACAAATTAATTCAATAATTAATTCAATAATTTGCATATCCAACATTAATTCAATAATTTGCATATCTAATATTCGAGATTATAACATAATCATTACTATTTAAAAAAAATCATTTTTTTCCAAAACTATATATTATTATTAGCTTTTTACAACGACACAAAGCAAAATTTTTATTGTAAGTTGTATCACTAATTTTGTTTTAGAAGACTGCATTTGTTCACATTATACTGTTTTCGGGAAATTCTACAAGAATCCTCGATTACTAAACGAATATTCAAGTCGTATATGCCTGCAATCCTACTGGAGATTTAAACTTTAAAAGAGCACAATCCGTCTTACTAAAAATATTTGTGGTATACCGCGCGTATATATGTGCGGTCTCATGTGCTCAAAATGCGCACAATGGACCGAATTTAGAACGATCCGTAATCTCTTAAGACAAATAGCGACCGGAGAACAAATTTATTGTTTTTTTCGAAGAGAAGATTGCATTGGTTTTTTATAAGATTTTATAAGATTTGTTTTCTATAAATGTTGGACCATAAGACGATAAAACTATCTTTTTACGTAAATAATTTGTCTAATTAATCTAATCGCCAATTTAAAAATATCTTAAAATAAATTTTGATTTTGAAAACAATTTTTCAACTGTTTTTGTAGGAAAAATGAAGCACGCATCTTCAAAATTCTCGCAAGAGACGTTTGCATTTGCGAAGAAAGAATTTCTGCACGATCGCCATTTTAGCTAACTTGCTAAGCGTGCGGAGTCTCATAAATTAATTTCTCAAATCAGATTTTGTCGAAGAAACTCGCCACCGATATCGATAAACTATGCTTGTCTCTCTTTTGCACACGCGTACGCGTGCACAGATACGCGCACACAGAAGCAAGCGAGACGCGGAGGTTCCGGCGAAAGGATCTCGTTGCCTTGCCAATCCTCTTTTCGAGAACATTTTCGCCGAGTCTTGCAAAATTGTTAATCCCAAGCTTTTCCAATTACACGAACTCTCCTATACCTTTGCCTATATCGTGCCTCTTTCCCTCTCTCTCTCTCTCTCTCTCTCTCTCTTTTTCTGTCTCTCTCTCTTTCTTCGTTTTCTCACTCTCTCCTAGCTCTTTGTAAGCGAAAATATTCAATTCGGACGTTAAATTCAATTACAGCATTCCTGATTAATCCTAAGTATCCTCAGCTGAAGGAAGGACGCCTGGCGGTCCTCCTTCCACGGATACCTTCCTTCGGACGAGCCGGATCTCTTTTCGAGCTT
The DNA here is from genome assembly GCF_002006095.1 of Pseudomyrmex gracilis. Classification (NCBI taxonomy): domain Eukaryota; kingdom Metazoa; phylum Arthropoda; class Insecta; order Hymenoptera; family Formicidae; genus Pseudomyrmex; species Pseudomyrmex gracilis. The sequence goes on from NW_018020645.1 coordinate 80,575, forward strand.
AGCTCGTCCTTGAGTTGAATAACTGTTGCGAAGGATGTCCGACCATTAAAACTTGCTCGTTCCGTTTTCACCCGATTGTGCGCTCTATTCAGATTATTACGCCCCCCAAAATCAAAGTAAGAGATGTATACTTAGAAAAGAGAATTAATACCGACAATTTTCGACGACGCCGAAAAAATTTCGTAAGAGAGTCCACTTGAGCTTGTCTAACGTCAGAGATATCATCTGTGTGTTTACATATGCTATTTAATTATTTATGATATTGATGATAAAAAATGTTTTGCACAAAGTAGTGGTTTTATTATAAAATATTAATTTTAGTTTTTAAAATACAATTAACTTTTTATTTTTGTGTCTTAATTATATTTATATTTTATTAGTCTTTAATTAATATTTATATTTTATCGCGCGACTGAGAGATGATAAGATACAATCTCCTCCTACGTTCTCTTTCTCGATTATTGTTACTAAAACGGTTCATTAATGCTTAGCACCGGACCTCGCAGCTTTCCGACGCGAGGAGAACCGGACCACCCAGGGACCGTCTGAGGAACGACAAGATAATTCTTGCCTCTCAAAAAAGTCAGCCAGTCATCGCCTCTAACTGGTAGTCTTTCTCTTAATCTTCGCCCATGAGCTCTCGAGTATCCACGGCCACTCGAGATTTTCACAATGTCCACACCGACGCAATTGTACCTTCAGTCTAATTTTCGAAAGATGAACTACGATTCCCTTTCGTTGTATCGACTTAACGAACTTCTCAAAAATACGGCTTTCTATTTTATTTCAGAGAACGGATCTTGATAATAGCTGTAATTAAATTTTGAAGCACTCTCTTGACATTTCTTTTTAACGTATCTACATGCTCTTCAATGGGTACTTCAATACATAATTTATATTTAGTGTTCCAATTTTAATTTTCAAACGCACGAAATGTGACTGTGGTTTTTTCGACATTTCTCAATATACTCTTAATTTTTATAAAAAAAAAGTAAAGTACAAATTAATATAATTTATATTATATAGGTACGCATGTCTGACAACTTTATCTTATTTTGTAAAGTAGATATATTTTTAAACATCTAAAGAGAAGAGAATTATACATGTGTCTAAGAAATAACACGTGTAAAATCTCTTAATAAAATAAGTTAAGTAAGAGTTGTTATTATTTTTTGTTTTGCACAAAAAGGTGAAGTTGTTGTTCTGACGGAATACAACAGATGTCAGCATCAGTCGGTCGGTAATTCTGGACGTGCTGCCGTCTGCGTGCTTGGGAACGAACTGAAATTCGATCAACGCGTCCCATTTAGCAGCTCAATAATGCCGTCTTCAGAAAACTCTTGCGCTAGAAATAAAGAAATGTTTTTTAATTTTATCGCGTGTGACTTATAAGATTTTTTTGCAAAAATTTATAAATATACATTTACAGTTATTCGATGCAAAATGAGAGTGCACAGCGTAATAGCAACAATTTTTACACAGACAATGTAGCAATTTGCATTACTCCGTCGCTTGATATTTGAATATTTTCTCTCGCGATAAACGATCAGTTTGTCAGCGTTCGTTACACGCGGATTAACATCTGTGTAAAAGCGATTTTTGTAAAATGGACGGAAAAAGCGTGATTCGTTAATTATTGTTCAACTGCGCGAGCCCTCGATTGCTTTTGATGCACATCAGGATTATCATATTGTCATAAACGATTTTACATATTTTACTTTTTGCGAAGGCTTTGTTATTGAAATTTCCTTAAACCGGCGCAGTAAAACGTACTGTAAATAATAATTTGTGTTTCACGTTAATTAGATATTTTGTGCAGGTCCGTTTAGTTTAAAGAACAATTACATCAAATTATCTGTTAATTGTGTGTTTTTCACATCAGTAACGCAAATTTGTTTGTCAATTCTAAATTTTAATAATTAAGAGCTATTATGTGCAAGCATTCATTTGCGCGTGCAATACATTTTCTTCTTATCAGTTTAAATTACCCACGTAGCAGAATATAACGATTTTAAATTGCAGTTTTATAACGTAAGTAAAATTTTGCTCGCAAGGAGTAATTACTGTTTTTATTTAAACTATAAAAAAAACAAATGTATGATAAATATAAATTTACCAGAGATTTTTAAGCGTTACAAATTTATGCGTGAAATGTAATGCAAAAACAAAATGTTTAAATAAGTATAATAAATAAAATGTAATACGTTATAATAATGTGTGTATTAAAATAAAAATGTTAAAAAAAATTAACTTTGCTAATAAACGTGTAGACTCTTCTAAAAGTGAATTGTTATTTTATTTAAGATTCTCCTTTTCTCTCTCTTTTTTAGCACACAGAAAACAACGCTTCTCTTCTTCTGCTTCTAATCTACGGAAATGCACTGATTGCTCGTGTTAGAAGGTGCCTACGTAGATTATCGCGAAATTATCCATCAATATCGTGAACGCGAAAGACGCGAGATTTATCCGGGAAAGCGTCCCTAACAATGAGACAGTAACACGAGCCACGAAGCTAAGGCGAATATCGTGAAGTTCATCAAAGTTCGAGGAGAGATCGCGGTCGCTCTTAATGGCGCACTGGATACGGCTTCAAAAGGAATTACGTAATACTTTTTTCAGCCGAGCCGATCGCAAGCGAGAGAAGAGAGACGGTCGGGCGCGGCAAGGCGGGAAGGCACCCTCGTTAAATATTAAACTTTAAGGCTGGTATTCTCATGGCGCCTCTGCGGCCTTTATGTACAGTTTTCTCTCCCGTTCCCTCCGTAACGACATCGCGCGATCGTTGGATACGAGACATTTGAGAGATTATGCCAATCCAACGCGAGCGTTTTCTTGGAAGAAAGATGCGATCGCGCGCTCCTTTCTGGCCGAAACGACCGTTTATTCTTGATTCGCTGATGCCGCCTTTGCAACGTCTCACGCGCAATACCTATTTTACATTTATTCGACAACCACGATGCTGATTAATTTTGACTTTTCTGTTTCACATGGTACGGGAAATGATTTTGTAGCTTTTTTTTATCGTTTAAACGAAAGCAGAAGAGAACGATAGAATATTGCAAAACAAAAACGTTACGTATAGTTTTTCGTAAGTATTTCGTTTGTACAATTGACGCGCGAAGTTTTGACACTTTGACTTGATTTGTTGCAATGTGAAAAATTGTGTATTCATATCTGCTTTCACACTAATGTCATGCCGCGCGTGTGTGCCGTGACATTTTGCGGATGATGCGCGCTAGGGGTGTCGCGTTTAACGAGAATCAGCGCTTTGGGGCTTTTGTCGCGACTTTGTTTCAGGACGCGCGTTGTTTCACTTGCGCCAACCGGCACGAGCTGACCAAGCGCGCGGACGCCCCGTTCTCGCATCGCAATTGGCCTGATTTATCGGCCGTGTCAGATCTTGGTCTAAGCACGTCCGGTATTGGCCTGAGATCGGCACGTCATTCGCTCATTATACGATCCAATTAAGGGCACGGACGGCGATACGGCAACAATCACAGTCCTTCCGTCCACGTGATTAGCCCTATTCGGAGACAACGCGTTCCTATGGACGCCCCGGGCTGCGACCGATCGAAGTCGTTCCTTGCTCGATTCCTCGACAGTCACGGCTCCGCAATTATTAAATCGATCCTCTTCTCTTCATGCGCAATTGCGGCGTTCTAATTTCCGTCTGGCCGCCGCCGCTACCGTGGGTCGAGCTGATGACAATCCGGTGATATACGGTCGTTATATTTATACGTTTACACGACAAGCGCTGATATTTGTTTAGATACACGCGAAAGCAAAACACTTACGAAAGTTGTTATCAAGACGCGATCTTTGTTTCTCTTTTATCTCTGTATTTATTGCTATATCTCTGTATTTTATGCTATTTTAAGATTGCATATGAACGAGTACGTACTTAATCATAGTATTGACAGGCATGAAATATATATACAGAAAAGTAGCTGGTTAATTTAAACTTAGTGAACGTGAGCAAGTAAAACTGCAATTACGCGCATAAAATATATTGTTTAACATTGTTTAAAAATAAAAATAGATAGAATGTAATACTGGAAAAGTAAATTGAAAAAAAAAAAAATAAATAAAATATGCAGATCGTGAAAAAGAAACGAAAACAGATGATATCAAAACAAAAGATAATCCATGTTATGATCGAATAACAATCATGAAAGTACAAAAAGTTACGTTTTATCTTACATTTACAGTTGTTTATTCCAGTTTACAGTATAAGAAGACGCAAGATAAAAAAAATATTGTGACCTTACTGTCCCTTTATCAATGCCCGCCGCATCCCTTTTACGTAACGATACCGTTTTATATCCAAGCTCAAATCCGCGCGGAAATATCTAATGGGACTTCGCATTCTGGCCGCTCTCATTATCGTATCCCGCGCCTTTTTCTTCGGCATTTTAATTGCAGCAATGGGTTGCACACCACCGCTAAGAAATAATTATGCTTGCCACGTATAACTACGCCTACACGCGCGCGCGCACACGCACATACACACACTCACACACACAAAATCATTTATGTACATATTAAATACACTCATACACACATATATATTTGAAAATACCACTACACCGTGTACGCTCACACGCACACTTATATACCTATGCGCAATTACATCGCGTTCGAGCGATCCTCTTCAAGGGTGGAGAACCTTCCGAAGAGTGTGCATTTCTTGTTCGCGCGACCCCCATCGGGCACGATGGTATCACACGTGCCACGCCTCCCTAACGACAAAATTACAGCGGCCATGTTTGCCCAAGAAGAGATCAAAGATCCAGGTGGGAATATGTGGGGAGACTCGAATGAAGGAAGGCGCGCGAGAGAGTAACCGAACGAGAGACGCCTTAGCGCGTAGTGCTGCTTTTTTTCTCTTTGTTTATCTTTGTTTATTTTGCAGATTTTTCATTGAGATCTATATATCGTTGCAACAACAAAGTAATAATATAATTTTAATTTCTCATAGCAGCCTAATATACATATGTTTAAATACTGATTTAAATTTGTAAATTTATATATATATATATATAAGTTTTTATTTATCTTTATTATTCATATTCTAATTGTGTGTGGTTTTTTATTATATGAAACAAATTTTACTGTATACTTATGGTAGTAAGTAATATGTATAGAATTCTCTATAGATGTGCCGTATTTTTCAGTATTACAAAGAAATGATGATTGGAATAACAATAGAAGATTTTCTATCTATAAATATTTAGATAAATTTGAATAAAAATAATTTTTTTGTTTTACTAACCAAAAACAATAAAAATATGCGGTAATATAATTGTATAATATAATTGTATATTGCGTAATATAATTGTATATATGTGTGTGTTACCAAGTGCTGAAAATGCCGTTAAACTAGAGAATGTTAAAATTATATTACAAATTTAAAAGTCGAAATTTTTATTTAAGTGACTACAAATATAAATTGTTCTAGATTTTATTTCAATCGCAAATCTGTTTTGTCATAGTATTTCTTTACTAGTTAAAAAGAGCCAAAATTATCCACGTGTTTGTCTGATTTCTTAAAATAAAAATACATTTGATATTCAAGTAGTTTTATCCGTATATATCTTCATCGGGATATAAAATAAAAGAATATATTGTACGATACTAAAAAGAATATGACATGTAGAGAAGCGTTAAATGTAGAATATGATATATAGGGGAAAAGCTTAAAATGGTTACGTTAAAGCTTAAAATGTGAATATACAACTAATGGTCAAGAGAAAATAAAAACCTTTTCTATTATTTATCAATAATCTTGTTGTTCAAGTTGTTCCGTCGTACACTTAAACACTTGGCACATTCAGTCGTTTATTTTAATGTAATCACTTACTTTAACTTTAAAAAAAATTACACGCGAAATAATATATTAGCTAATATGTGTTGCTTTTCTCTCTCTCTACGTTGTTTATTAAATTATAATATTTAGATTTTAAACGTTAATAAATTTTACGTTTATATTCTGATGTTCGAACTCTGTTCAAAAGTACATATATTACACAGATTATATTTGATTTCCATTATTTTCAGTAAAACGTTACACAAATTCTATTCGATACTCGTGCGCGCGTTTGTAATACCTTAACATGCACATCCGAATCGCATTACAACAATGGAAATCGAAGATTACGTCATCTCCGCCTGACAAGCGTTTCCTAATAACTAATCAAAAGATCAATTGTACTTTCATCTCCTCGAAACGTTTTGCGTTCCTATTATGCACAAGCGCTTCTAATCTGGTTATATAGTTATTCGGTGTCGAAGATCGAACAGGTTTTCAGAAATACTATCGAACAGCGAACGTTAATTTGATCCTAATCCCTATTCGGTGTTCATAATCAACGTCGTTTTTGTTTCTTAGTTTATTATTATTTTATTATCTTATTATATTGTTATGACAAAATTATTATATTGGTATGATAAAATTGTCAAATGATTACTTGTGTGAGAAACTGTCGTGAAATCAATGATTTATATATAATTAGTGCTCACTGCCCACTTCAGGTTTATGAATGTACTCGAATTTGTTCAAAAACACGCTGCTTATTGTATATACAAAACAATTGCTCCATTATCGTAAAGTTTTTAAGAATATTCTAAGTGCAGTTCTTTATATAATATACATAACATGTTCGCCCGGTATGTGTTTGCGAAGTTTTTTGAAATATGAATATTCAGAGTGCCAGGTGAATTGCGGCAAAAATCTTGGCGTTGCTGCCAAGAATGCTGTTTTGTGTTAGCGCCTAGCAAGGTCGGATTAGAGCCTCGGACGACGTGTCGTAACTCGAGTGTCTCGAGAGGCGAGAAGAGGATCTCTGTCGCTTTCGGCACTTTCCGACATTTTCTTCTCCCCTCTCCGATGTGATGTGGGTTCCTGCACTACACCTTGCCGGAGGTTTTTCAGCGTGGCCCGAGGCTAGCGAGGATGCAACAGGCCTCTACTAACAAACCTGGAGAATCTTGTGGCACTTCTACTCTAGTAGCCTCGACGCGTGTAGTGTCATACATGGAAGCACGCTAGTTAGGCTTGCGTCGCTGCTCTCGTCACGTACTTTCGCGGGGAAAAAAGTGTAGAACACGAGCGCGACACAGTAGAATCTGAGTCAGTATGCGTTGCAATCGCAGTTGAGACCGTTGACGTAATGCGGTTGTAATAAGCTTCATACGATAATTGAAGTAGAACATTATTCTCTCCGTGGTGTATTGTAAGGTTACAATCGTTTTACAATCAAATTCAAGAAGCGTGCAAGTTTGCGTTTATATAATTCGTACGAAGTAATTTTCTTTTGTAAATATAATTTCAATTTATTTTTGTGTATCAGTATTTATTTATTACAATCAGACAGACAACAATTGTAAAAGATCGATAGACACATTTGGGCGAGACGTATTTTTCTGAATATAGCAAGAAGAAATTACACACTCGTACGTTTCGATTCTAATTTAAACGATCTTCTGACGAAGACACTTTTAACTCTAAACTTTTGAGTAAAATCTTATTTATTTAATAATAATGAGTTTAGGCTCTCAAGTTCCAAACTACGCGATACATTTTAAATAATCATGGGAGCCTACGCTGGATGTTTTTTGCGTAATAAATAAATATATATACATATATACATATATATTTATATTACACTTTACGCGTAAATTTTTACACGTAAGTTTGAAATGAAATTTTTTAATTTCTAAATTCATATAGGATGCTATACTTGCATCACGTATATGAGAAATCCCCGTTTACCCCCTATCTATTTTTTTTAAATATTGCGAAAAAAATCTTATTTATTCTCTAATTTCTAACGCGAGTTTGAAATAAACTCAAACGTTTATTTATTTGTTTCCGCGACAATAGTAATTAACAGAAAGAAGAAATTACCGATCTCTTCGCGAGTTCTCTCGAACAAGATAAAAAAAATTACGTCGTATTTTTAATCGCGATTAATCTCTGGCTCTCTCATTTATTAAGGAAACCTTTTCGGCCGTAAAGCTTATCTTTGAAGGCACTCGAAAATTATTCTTACGAGATCCCCTTTTGACAGGCCAGCAATTTTATCATATCCCGGTCAGAACAAGAGGCGGGAGAGGCGTGTTTGTACACTTCGTGCGCTCGAAAGGAATTTCGAAAATGCAGTTGCATTCCGTGTCGCTGCAGCGCGGAGATGACGAGCGCAAGTGCAGCACACGATGGAGGGATCGAGACAGCCACCGGCCCGGCTTTCTCGCTATGAATATTAATGTGCTGAAGCAGCTAAACGCGGAAGAAGAGCGAGAGGGTTCTTGGCGCTACACCCGCTATCTATTAATTCTCAACTTGCAATCTACATCGAGCGTCTGTAGCCACTCGGTCGCCGCGACGTTATATCGGTCGGCAGATCGCGTTGCGGTACAACGATTAGGAGAAAAGGACGGGAAATCCATTACGATATTATGTCATTTCCTCGTCAAGTGCTCGATCGGTCGAAGCTTTTATGGCTTCGTTACACGAATTGAAGATCCCAGATTCTCCGTTTTGGTTTTTTTTTTTGCAGCAAGCGCTGTTGTCAACCGTCTTCCGATAAAAGCCTATTCATTTTCTGCAAGTCATTAAAAATTATAATTTTCGAAAAATAACTTTTCTCTGATTATTATTATTATTATTATTTTTTTTTAATCTCGTTATTATTTTCACAGATGTTTGCTCATAAAAATAAACTTTTCTATAAATTAAACTTAAGTAAAATAATAAGCTCATAAATAAAAAAAAGAGCGTTGAAGTATTATCAAAAGAAGGTTTCTTAAATTTTCTCGATATTCTTCTCTTTTTTCTCTCTTTCTTTCGTCATTATACTAAATAAAAGTTTTCAAGCACACCCATCTATCGCCGACCATGAAGATAATCCTCGCATTTCCCTCTTCAGATAGGGTATTAATTTTGATGGCGATCGCTTGCGTTAATAGTTGCGGAGGAAACACGTAAGCTGTAGATTTCAAATTCGCGCATTTCGCGTCTGAGAGGGCAAACCGAACCCCCGCGGGGATGCAAGAAAGTTTGAGTGCAGTAAGGACGCGCATGTCTGTGCGTAGACGCGCAGCTCGGAAAAATATTTTTCCCATTTTCGCCATCACTCCGATCGTCTTCCACACTTCTCCACCCGCCCCGCTCGACAGTCTAACGGGGGCCGTCAGGCGTTTCCGCATCTATTATGCACGTTATACTCGAGGCGGGTGACTCCTCACAGTTACGTGCATTTTATGCATTCGTCCGAATGCAAGCGACTGCAACGAGGGGTTCGTGCAGAGGAACGTCGAAAGAGAAGGGGGAGGCCGCATGGAGGAACATAGAAGAGGGGACGAGGTTGCCAGGAGGGTGCATCCAAAGAGCGGGTAAGGGGGAGGACAGGGGGAGCAACATCGGTGGATGGACGGACCTGCGACAAGGCTACGGAGGGGAAATGCTATGCTATCAAGAGGCTACATATAAAATCATAAGGTACCGTCGGGGCCACGCCCACCACCCCACACGTCCGCCAATCGGCGCCGAGTGCATTTAAATCGCAACCCCGGTTGCATTGTCGACTCACTCGTTTTTTTTCCACCGCGGGCGGAGTGTCACGGCCCTGAACACGTCTGTTCCGCGGGCTGTGCTAACATCAGGAATAGGAATATGAATATTCCTGGCCGGGGCTGTCGTTCGCGATGCCCTCCCCCTCTCCCCTATCCGCGTCGCTCTTCATCCTCGATCCGCCGTTCGTGTCTGAACGATACTCTCCTCCCTCGGCACCAACCCCTTTCGCGGGGCGCACGTGTGCCGTTCACGCGTGTATTTATTTACCTGTATATCTCGCGAATCGGCCATTCCCATTCTCATTCTTATGGCGAGTCGTGCACCTATCTCTCGTGAGAAGAGGAGATGCGAGTGGCGGGAAGGAGCGCAGGAAGGCTCTTCTACGAGCTCTCGATAGTGTCGAGAATTCTCATGGATGGGGTACATCTATTTATGGAATCCGAAAAGGGTTGATAGTTTGCGACAGCAAAGGCCCAGGGAATGCGCTTCAAGTGCAACATAAGATAAGGTATGCATTCGCGACACACGTGGGGAATGCAACTCTATTCAAGATTTTCTACGACGATATTTTCTCATTTTTCACGTTTGTTATACCTATGTGACAGTAAATCGGCACGTGGTAACAGAAATGAAATGATCAAGAGAACGGAAGTTTCTGTAATCTTTAACGCGTCTTTAGCTCCATTAAAAATAACACAATGTTTCTGATTTTCGCTTAATTATTCTTTTCTTTCTCTGTTTAAATATTTGTTTTATCTTAGGTTTCTTATATTTTATATAATATTTAAATAATATTGTTATTTTAATATTTCTTTCTTTAATTGAATGCGGTTCAACTTTTATAATGCGGAAGGAAATTGGTACCCTGTTCTCCAGCACTTTTTTTTCATTTTAAATAATCTCTGAATCATCTACTTGGTAAAGGTAACAAAAGTAATTATTAAATTACAAAAGTAACGTAAATTAAAATATATAAAAGTAATTTTTGTCGTGAGAGTAAATATATCTTCGTCTTTTTGTAACGAGAAATATCATGAAAAATATTTGATAGACATCTCAAACTGGCCAGAGAGTTTACGAAGCGGGCTTAAGGGAATTTAGCGCTGAAGTATAATAGAATAGATAGCTGAATCGGCTGACCACATAATCTCGTTGTGACCACGAGATCTAACATCGACAGTCCCTCGAGAGTAACCCTCACGCTGCAACGCTGCGAACGTGATTTCCGGCGCGATTGCGCTTCCGTAAACGTTTCGCAGATGATCGACGACATAGCGAAGAAAAAAAGTGGTGAAACATTCTGTAAAATTGTCAGAAGGGTGCGTCAGGAGCGCGCCAAAGGGGACCGTTATCCCTTCCTTGCTACCTATCTTTAAGCACATTACTCAGAAACCCCCTTCGGTCTTCCCCACGGCATCTATCGTACGTTCATTTGATTTCTTCCTCATGCGGAAATGGCTGAGCAGCCATTTGCGCAAGACTTCCGGTCGACTGGAGACAGAAATGGAGTCCCATCGGAAAAAGGGTGGGCGATCTGGGTGACGACGCGGGGCACGTCGAAAGAAAATTGCCGTTCACCAAAAATTGATAATAAATTCGATAAAGACGGTTCGGTGTGTTCGATAATCAAATGAGATAAAATAGTAAAGTATCTTGTGGATATATACATCAGCGCGCCCGCATCGCCTTTCCTCCCATTGATGGTTGTGTGTGGTCACTTACACGATCATAATATTATATATCTCTTTATGTGCGCGGCGAAGTTTTTATTGAATTTCTAAATTGCTTTGTCACGCATTAAAATATTTTCATTGAATTTTTTTGATTTATTTGTTGGTTCATAAGACACATTTTGCGGCTGTTTTATTTCCGAAGTGTGATACATGAATGCGCAAATTATTTCAGAAAAATGAAATTTAAACTCGTATATTTCATATAATTTGACTTTCTTGTTTTTAAAGTTTTTTTATTTTTTATTTTTTATAATTGTATAAATCTTCACACTTTTTATATATATGTTTTATAAATTTGTGTGGACCGCATTGTAATTACTTTCAATGAAAAGGATAAGATTATTGTGCGCACAATATTCTGATATTGTTCTGTAGCCAAAGGCATTATTGTCACCACATTTACGGTCGCCATTGTCCCACCCTTAATTTCTGGATCCAATCAAAATGACTCACGCGACTTCGTAAGGCAGTTCACTCACCCTCAGGACACAGTAGTTACAAGTGATGCAATTACGTTTAAACGCTAACGAGCTAACTCTCGATAGAAAATGGCTGTATGCTTCGTTGCCTGCAAACAGTAAAGCCATTATAGTTTGCTTCTTTATCTTTTTCTTTGTAATATTAATTTTTTTATTGTTTAAAAAGTTATTGGGGACCAATATTTATATATAATAAAGTTTTAACATTACATATATATATATATATAGTTTTTAATTATGTACGAATAGAGAACAATGAGAACGAGAAAGAGCAAGAAATGGAAAGAAAGATAGAGAAGATGCTTGGGTTATAGAAAATTACAATACTTTAAGTTGAAATGATAGAGTTCTTTTGAAATGGCGATTTAATTACAGATTAGACGACATCGTATCGAGCTTCGTGTTCTTACTAAAAATTTCACGAACTAAGCAGCCGTTTTAATTGACCGCTCCATTTCTCATCGAGAAAGAGTCCATTTAAGAAATTGCTCAAATTTTGATCAGCAATTTTACGGAAGAGTCTATCTACGCGAATGAAAGCTGAAGAAGCGCGACAGGAAATAAAATAGGAGCAGGAAGCATGACATACAGGGTGTTCGACAAAAATCGAAATAAACATTTCTCTTTAACGCAAAACGAAAAATAAACATGTGATTTAAAATATTTTTTAGACAAAAAATAATTAAAAGAGTCTGGTTATATACTAAATGTATTTTCCATTTTTATTATTTTATAAATACTAAAGAAGAGCGGTTTCTGTTAATAAAGAGTTAGAAAATTAAAAAAAGAAGGAAAAACCAATAGCGACAGAAATTTAATAAGTTTAACGAGAATTTTATAATTCCCAAAGAAACAGTTTTAAAGATAATTATATCAGATTTATAATATTTAAGTTTGATGAAACACGATATCTGGAAGATGTAAGCAAAGGTAAAACAGATTGTACGCGCGTGTTTTTTATTGAATATAAAAAACCATACAAACGTTTCGATTTTTTTTTTTAAATCTTTTTCGGTGTACAACAATTAATTGAAATAATATTTTGCAGATTGATAACATTTATTATACAAAGCAGTATATATATAAGTTATATTACTAAATATGACAAAACAGTCGAAGGTACAAAATGGAAGATTAAGTGCGCAAACTCCGTGACGCGTTAGACTATTCATTATCGGGGTTTTCAGGCGTTATTATCACTTGGGACACCCTGTATCTCTGGTTTAGAACTGTCAAAGCTTCGATACGGAAAAGTCGTTGCGTCCCCGCCATTGTCGTGTATCCTCATCTGTGGATCCTAAGGGTGCTATCGTGCTAGCGTATATCCTGCGGCCGATGTCCTTTCGATTCCGCACGAATTTCCCCCGCACTCCACCGCGCGAAAAAGGGAAGATTTCCACTGAATGCTTGTCAGGAGCAGAAGACATCTTTTGTAGCGGGCTAGTGGTCCGGAGAAAATTGTGTGTTGTACTCTTCGATATCTCGCGAATGAAGATGCCCTCCGTTCTTTTCTTTAGAACCGGCTAAAACTCTCGTGCTTTCCTGGCTTCTTTTACGAGACGTTTCTTCCTTTAAGTGTAATTTCATTAGCACTAATGCTGGTTTTAGTATCCTCTATAACTTCCATTACTAAAATTTATTATATACATTATGCATTTTCCACGCGTTCGCGAGCGTTCAAGAGTACGTTAGGAGAATGAGTCAAAAATTTGTCTACACAGTTTACACGTATCAAATAAATTAATATTTATATCAGTATTTATATGTTTTATTCCAAGAGAGTGTTGACAATTAAAAATGTAGTGTTCTCTCGATTAATTAACAAATGCTCGATAATTTAATTATTTTTTGTTGAAGTTATTGGAGCTGTTCGGATAAAATTTGTTCTCGAGAATAAAATAAATCCATTAAAGTTGATCTGTACACAACTCAAAAAAATTTGCCAATTAAATTTATATTTTTTTAAAATTAATTGTTTATTCTCGAAACGCAATTATTTCGAAAATTCTTCTGTAGTAAAAAATTCATATTGTAAAACAAAGATGAATGACTATCTGATCGCTGTCGACATTTCTTTTTCGCGCCGCATGCATCAGAGATGCAATCGGTGCGCATAAACGTACAGACACAACACAAAATTGCTGCCGGTTTTCTCTTTGAAAGCCGAGTGTCTATAATTATATACGACATTAACATTGCACAAACAACACGGGAGGAGAATGGAGAAGGGAGAAAACTAAGCATACGGCGCGGATGTTGAACGTGTTCGCTACGATAATAGCTGCGATTAGAAGCCGCGATGGCATATGGATGGCGCGATTTTAATGCGGCCTCTCAGATTCGCGGAGGCTCCATATGTACGCCGGTGTGGGGTCGGAGATAAAGTTGCCGCCTCTCCGCAAAGGCGACGAATTTTAATAATAGATTTATGCGCATATGTCGAGCGCGAAAGCGCGCCATTATTATTTCCGCGGCGCGAATAATGATACTTACCTAACGAATATACGCTGAAAATTCCATTCTCAGGAGATGGCTTTGTTAAAAACTCGTGATTTACACACGATTATCCGTTGCACTGTGGTTAGCGAAACATTTTGAAAAAAATTTAATGCTTTCTCTTTTATACCATTCAGTTATATAATCTCCCTCATAATTTACACGACGCGGATATATTAATCATGAGCTTAAAAAAATAGAAAGATTTTTGTCGGAAAAATTTACTCTTTGGATTTTAGTAACACAAAAGCCGATAGATTTTTTTAGAATATATTTAATTACTGTTTAAAGAACTTATTTTTAATATTCTCTAAAACATTTTTTTAAATTTTGTTTATTGATTTGACGATCTTTCCGAGTTCTTCCGACATGCCCATATTTTTATTTCAGTTTATAAAAATGTGTGTACGTGTTGTATCTTACTTCAATCATCGTCATAGTCTACCAACGCTGCGTCTCGCCATTTTGTCATTAGAGGAGTTCAATTTGGATTCCGTAAGTCATTTATAAATTTATAACCCTCGTCATTTTGCTGCGGATTTCTAAAGGGTTTTCGAGAGGACCCTACGGAAAATATTTTTTTACTAATGGCTCCGGTCTGCCAACCCTTCGATCTAGGCGCGGCCCTAACTTACCCACCTCTTTTACGTTCCCCTCTGCGTGCGTATAATTAAACGTGGGTACGTGAAGCAATCTCCGTATGTACGTTCGTCGACAGTCAAAGACGAGAGTCTGTAATCGGGTGAACGTTTGCCTCCGGAAGGAACAGGAAAAAAAGATGGAGGACACAGAGGAGAGCGTCTTTGAGAGACATGATTTGCGCCCGCCGAGTCAAAGTTATTCTTATAAACACAACAGATGTATCGCATTTAGATTGTATTTAGATTAAAAAAAATAAGAATAGGTTTAGAAGATTTTTAATGTAAGTATCAAATTGTGTTTATTTGCAATATTTATCTACTAACAAAATCTGAGAATAAGATATAAATTCTGCTTGCGTTGTAACATTAAATCAAAGTTGATTTTTGTTTTACAGTTATTTCGACATGTAAAATTTTGACACGTGTGAAGTTATTTTGATTTTTCAGAACTGCAAGATTTTTATCAAATTTTCAAGCAATATTAAATAATTTAAATATATTATTTAAAATAAGGATAAAACATTCAATTTAATATTCAGAAAATGCTAAGTAAGAAAATCCGATAAAGTTGAAAATTTCAGAACAAAAGCTGGAAGCTGCTTGCGACGACTTCATGCAAATGGTTGGCGTCGCGACACCCTCGGCGTCACTGAAGTCGCCGTTCACCGCGGACGAAGAATTCCCTCGTAAGTCGGCTCGTTAGCTCGTTTATTTAGAAGCGATTTACTCGCGTCTGCCCGACCTCGCACATAGTTTCGGATCCTTGAGTAATCGTGGTCCTCGCTATTTGACATTTAAATCCAATAATCGCGTTTTCCAGCGGCGCGCGGGGTGGCATCGCCTCAACAAGACGAAGAGCGGAGCGAACCTGCAGCCGCCATAGTAATCCGCAGCCTCCCTGCCATGTTGATTTTTGCACAAGCGCCAGAGGCTCTCTATACAAAGAGTTCATTCGTTTCAAATTAAAATTTTATTTAACAAATAATTATTAAAATTTTAATTTACTCGTAACAAAAATTGTGCAAATAAAATAATTTTATTATGTTTACTTTGTAATTAATTTTTCTCTCTCTCTTTCTTACTCTCTTGTTCAATTATTTTATCCAATCTAAAAAAAATATAATAAACATTTTAACATAATATTTATTACTTAAGAAAATTAAAAAAATTAATTAAAAGGTTTTTTGAACGATATAATAATTTTCACTATATTTTCTGACAACAATTTCTTTCAATAAAAATTTTCTTTCTTTTTCTTTATGTATAAGTAGCATAGAATCTTTTTTTAAATCTATTTTACTAAAATTTTAAAATTGTTTATATATATATTTTGCATGACTCTGCTATTGCAGGGTCTCTAGACAGTGTTATCATACAAATGCGTTTACCCCCTGTTTATGTACCCCCACCCAAACAGCTCGTACACACAAAGCACATATCTACCCCATTGTTGTACAGCCCGTGCAAAAAGGAAACATGAAACGACCAGGATTGCAGAAGTTTTTTTTTTCAAAAATTATATTTGTGTGTGCGATCCAAAATATTATGTACAAAACGTCGTTCGAAATATTATATATGTATATTAGAAAGTGACATCGAGGGTATAGAGAAAGAGAATTCGCGGGAGGCGCTTCTCGCGGATTCTTGTCACCCCTGCCGGTATCCGATCGCCCCACCCCGCACTTTTTTTTGCATTAATTAAAAGCTCCTGCCTCCGCCAGTGGTACGGCCATCTTGGCAACAGGCACGCCCCTTCTCCTTTGTTTTCGGGCTTTTTTAATGATTTCTCCTTTGCAGACTCGGAGCTCTGCCTCTTTCTCTCCGTCTCTCTCTCTTTCTCTCTCATTCACACAGTCCCCCACGCCTTTTATCTTTCTTTCTCTTTCTCTCCCTTATCGCTTTGTATTTCTTCGTCTTGCCCTGCCCTTCTTTTCTCTCCTGTTCTCGTGTTTCTGTCTTCGTCGAAATGCACTCGGCCACCATCTCCGCCTCTCACGCGCGCATTAGCATCCGCGACCGCGCTCTCGCGCGTTTTGCACACACGTATGTGCATGTGCGGGCGCACGCGGATGCACACAAACTAGCGGAAATGTGCAGCGCGCGTAAATACATGCATGAACGGGGGCTCACTCTCGAGAGGGGTACCGCCGTAATACCAATTCACGCAAAGTGCGCGCGCGATAGGCAAACAGAGACGGAGATCATATAGAAACGAATACAGAAAGAGAAAGAGGGAACGAGAAACCGATGGAGAAAACGATCGCGAGCGATCGAAACAAGATGTAAAAAGAGAAGGAAAAATAGGAAACGAACGAAGATCGAACTGCGGGGATGTGGATTTCAAAGTGAGACAGAGCGACGGACGAAGGGATGAAGAAGTAAAAAAAAAGGGAGAGGGAGAAAAAGGGTCCGTGCGAGAAGCAAGGTTTTCGAAATAGTTTACGATCGCGTCTCCTCCGCCGGGCCCCGCTCCTTCCGCTTAGCTTAGTTTTTTGCCGGCAGTGCATGGGGCATCAAGTTACGTAGTTTATACGACGCGTTAACGCACTTCCTCCTTGTGTTCTCTCCTTCCAATCTTTATCTCTTCTCCTCGTATACACACACCTTGATGAGTCACGAGAATACCGCCGATCGACGACAGAACTTCACTCAGAGATGTCATTGGTACGTTTCGTTTTTTTTTTTACGTTTTTTCTTTTCCTTTATTTTCTAATTTGTTGTTTTGCTCACGCTGCTATTTGCTTAAGATTTTCTCACGATACCTCACGTCATCGGATTTGAATCAGTCGAGGAAATTCATTTAAAAAAAAAAAAGATATTGAATTTATATTTAGATAAGAAGAGTTGGAGGAAGAATTCACGTTTTCTAGAAAGAGAGGAAAAGAGAGGTACGAACTTTAATCGGACATTGTTGCGAGAGACGTTAGTTTCTACGGATGTTAAAACGCGTTTTGGCGTATTTCAAAAACTTTTGGCAGAACGCGCGAGCGCGCTGCTGAATGGAGCGACGCGATAGTAAAAAGGCGAACGAGACATCTGCTCTCGACAATGTTTGGACATGTCGTCGACGACACGCAACTTTTGTCCATTGGGATTTCAATGCGGACGCCTCCACTCGAACTCCGGAGTGCATAATGGAATATGTCGTAAATATGAAAATCCGAAGCGCTTTCTGCGCCGGGAAGAGGCGTGTGACGTTGCTGAGGAACATTGAGAGATTCGCGACGAAACGAATTGACTTTAATGTAACATTTTGATATTAGTACATTGTTTAGTTTTTTATCTTTTTTTTATTCTCAGACAATTTAATTTTTGTTTTACGTGATTATTTTTGTGATAAGATTTATTTGCGCAAACAACAATCTTCATAAATTCACTTTATTTCACGCGAATGTTTTGAACACATCAATGATGTGTTATAATTTGTTATAAGTTTGCTCAACGATAACATAATCGAAAAATGATAATTTAATAAATAAACAAGATATGTTACAAATGTGATATTTTGCGAAAAAATCTATGATTATTCAAAGAACAATCTCGAGGTTATGCTGTTGGAAGTTTCGTTGTGCGACGGCACTCGTCAGCCGTCGGCACGACACTCTAAACCACAGACTTCGCTCTTGTTTTCGTTCTGTAAGATTTTAATGTTTAATAATGAACGTTTGTGTGTTCTCATATTTATAAGAAAACATTTACATTAACTTTGTCAGATTTGCTCGCAAAGAGTAAAAAAAAAAAAAAAATTCACTTGCTAAATATATTTTATTCGACTTTATATTCTTTTATTTTATATTCTAACGTCGTTATTTCTGTGGTTGTTGAATAAATGTAACATTCACGATTTATATGATGAAATTTATAGGAAATCAATATGTGATTACACTTTGATAAGTGTTAAAAATTATTTTCTTTTACATGCGGTATAAACAAGCAGCATTTTTGTGGATAAAATTATTATTAATGAAAAAAAAACTTCCTTATGGAGTGGAAAAGATGTATAACAAATATTTGATACAACATTTTTATAGTATTGATACACATATACTCCGCTGCGAATTTGATAAATGTAATCGGTAAATTGCAAAAATATTACGAAAACATGAAAAATATACGTGATACACGTTTCAAATGAAATCCTAAGCCAATAAGAAAAATGTCGGATTTTCTGCTGGAAAAGATAAACTTCTCAAAGTGGCTTGAATATTTTTTTCCTCGCTACAGGAAAATACGATAGAATTCAATTTTTCAATTTTAGTACAGGAGACATGTCGCTCTACAGTGAGAAGACGTGATTTTGTTGTGGATTTATATCCTCAACCAGAAGAACTCGCTATCAGCCTCGATACTCCGAAATGCAATTTGCACGAAATTACATTGCTGCTCTACGATTCATAATTTATCACGTTATTCTGAAATTTCCTTATCGACGGAATTCATGCTTCTGTCGTCATCTTTCGAATTTCGTTTAGATGCGCCAGATCTGTGTTTCTTCTCAGATAATATAACGTAGTTCGAAGAAATGTTAAACGCATACATGAAGAATTTATACATGTGTAAAATGTGGATGTAAAATGTCTCAGGACTCTGAAAACTATTTGAAGAAAAAAAAGTTCAAGAACGTTATTGACAATAACAACAAGTAAAGACAAAATACATTTGTGATAGTATAATATCTTATTGTATTATCAGAGTTCGGTTTCTCTAAAAAAAGAACTTACTTTCATAAAAATGTTAACATTTTTTTGAAGCACTCTAAATTCTCTCAGATGTCAATAAAAGTTTGCAAATCATCAGCAAAATATCAATATTGTATCGTCAGACGCAACACAAGCAGATTAAAAAAAAAAACCTTTCTGTGACGAATTCTCAAAAAAGAAGCAAATTTACTCCGCGACATGTGAATTTGTCCGAAAAGCAGCGGAAATTCGAATCCTTGTTTCATTGTCATCTGTTCGCGTTACGCCGCAAACATGTTTTCTACCTGGTGTGTATGTGTGTGTGTGTGCGTGTGTGTGCAGGCAGTTCACTTCTCTTCTCTGTCGATCAATTCAGATCCGCAGCACAAAAGTCTCACGGCCGCGAAATAATCTAATGAAAACGGGACCCGTCTAAGGCTTCGTCGCCTCTTCCAATGCGCGAGCTAATTTGTTAGGAGAATCGAGTTTTGAAACGTGAGATCTGGGCCGGGTTACGGACACGAGAGAGCCGAGCGCCTCCAGAACTTGTCAAGGCGTCTTTTCACGCTCGCGTCTTCATCGGCTCGTTCGCCATTCATCGTTCTCCGAAACGCTTGACCCGCCGTGTTTGCGGTATATTTTGAAATCTGTAATTCTTCTTTATAGCGAAAGAAAGATAGAGAAAGAGAGTTCTTCTCCTTTTCGATGGCAACATGTTTTTTTTCGACACGATCCTCTTCGAGCGTCACAAACTTGATGTCGATTTGACATTGTGTTCGATCAGACGTTTCTATAATATTGTTTGACGTCGCCGCGCTTTTCAGAAATCCACGAAACTATAATTGTAAGAATATTACTTTGGCGTCGCGTGAATTTTTGAGATATCAGATATTTATCGACATGTTTATATCAGATATCGACAAAAAGAAAAAAAAGAAAACTGCAGTCATAGCGTGTTTGTGTGTTCATGCGCGTGTATGTGTACGTATATGTAGCAAAAAAGAAATATATATATATAGATATATGTATCAAACGACACTTAACACGCGTACGTGTCGGTATAAAGTAACTCCTCTCTCCCGCTTCATTCTATGCATTTCCGTGACAAGACTGTGCGAGGCTTTCCAAGTTTGAGGGGAACTCGTGGTTGCTCGAACAAACGGGTATTCTTCAGAAACAATGTGTTCACATTACTCGCACGGCGCAAAAGAAAGACGGAAAATTGCCCGGATGATCATTTCGCTTGTAAATTAAAAAGAAGACTTCGCGATGGTCCACAATAAACACGTTCTCGTTTGTCAAATCCCAGAAATGTTTACGACGCACGATATTGTGTCCACTGACTTCATCGCGTTAAAACATTCCCCGTCGTCGCAGCTTGCGCGGGAAAAAGTCGTCTTTTTCTTCATACGCGTAGTCTCGTACCCGCACCCTCGTATCTTTCTTCTGTCCCGACGAGCGCGCATCGGGAGCCCCGAGCGAGGAAAACAACAGAGCCGTTGTTGCACCTCGTTCGCTTGCTTCCCAAGAGTGTTTACCTCGTCGCTACCTGAGAAGCGGATTGAAAGTGCAAAGCAAATTGCGAGCGCGAGTCGAAAAGTGTGTGTTTGCACCCGTAGAACGTACGCGCGCACGTAGGATTCGTCGGCGAGCTTCTTCGAAGTGCCGTCATTCGCGAGCGAGTTGCGAGCTTATTTCGCGGACTACGTGGGCGATGGTAATTACTGCTCGCGTCGCGGAGACGAAATTTCTGTTACCACTTTCAACGACGGCGGGCGTCGCTCGAGTTGCAAACGCGTTCAATGTTTGAACTTGAAAAGCATCATTGTGGATGAAGAATGCACTTTGCGAAATGACGCAAAACTCGCAAGATGCCACTTTCTCAAACATCCTTTAAGCTTTTTCGAGTTTTTCTTTCTGGGGATTGTACATAGTGCCACAGAAGAGTTGGCAGAAATGATTTAATTTTAATTTTTAATTGCGACGAAAGAGAGAGAGAGAGAGAAAGAGAATAAGAGAAAACGTTATACGTCAAATTATATTTCGAGAGAAGTCCACTCACGCAGTTTACGGAAACTTGAGCTAAAAGATCTATAGAAGCTTTTTTTTTTTTGTCACGTTCTCATTCATTACACTTGATCGTCGTGATAATAAGAGCCAAATGAGTATCCAGCGTCGTTTAGGAATCAATTCGAAAATCGCGTGTCAATTGTCAAAGTCGCCGCGTTGCCATTAGTAGTTTCCGGGATCACAATTTCCGGCGATGGATTATCTTGATCCTTAATGTGGATCGTTGGATCTCTCCAAGAGATATGTTTATCTCTCTCTCTCTCTCTCTCTCTTTTTCTGTTTCCCATCCCTTCTTTCGCTTTGCGCTCACACATGCATACATTCTCGCGTAGAATCTCCTCGTGTCGCGATCATCAACAATCAACACTCTCGAATACGAGAATGGCGCGCAACGGCGGGGAGGTGCGAGAAGGTGCCTGGTTGCCGGAGGAGGATGGCAAGGTGACAGAGAGGGTGGCCGGGAGAAATACGGGAAAAATGTGTGTGTCGGGCTATTCCGGCGGCTCGTGGGTGAGCTCGTTCGATTCTCAGTGTCTGGAAATAATTAGAAGCCGAGGTGGCCTGGGTGTTGCCACGGCAACCGCCAATCACAGGGCAAAGAAAAATTTTTCCCTTTATAACGCGCATTTTTCTCTGCTCGTCTCTGCATGGGCGCTCGGCAGAAATGCGGCGGGGTTTGGCGGCGACGAGGACGACGAGGACGACTACGATGAGGGCGACGAGGATGCCGGGCTCGGTGGAGAGTGATGGGCGGAGGTGGTGAGATAATGTATGCAGCGACACGAGCGAAACGCACAGATACACACGCACACCGCCGTGAAATACCCGGCCATCTCGATTGCACGTTACATTCTACACACGGCTCGTCCTCGCACAGTTCGTTCGATGGCGAGATGCAGCTACGAGTGGCGAGAGAAATCTTTCCAGAGAGAAGTCCCCTTGTGTAACTTTGGATCTTAAGACGATAAGAAATTGGATGGCAAAGCTGATTCATAATTACAACGAAAGGATTTTCCTTAAAGAAAAAATTTTTTATCTCAAGCTCTTCTCGCACATCAGAAAGCAAACGAATAATTCTTAAAAACGTTAGAAATTTCTCTACTGCTGTACAACAAATTGCTCGTTGAACTGCGCATGCAATGTACACAAATAAATAAATAAATAAATAAATAAATGTTTGCAGAATAAATTCGTAAAAGTATATCTCTTATCGCGCAAAAAATTACGTAATGCGTAATCTGTGACGTGTTTAAAACCGTGTTATATTTGTATTTTTTAATGTTAAGTCTTTGCCGTGCGAGAATATAAATGCATTGCATGTAGAGCCTCACATGCTACTTATTGTTCGCGCTGCATTCGCTTGTGGAAGAAATTAACGAAATCCTTGTGATGCACTGCCGAGAGGCAGCAGCCATCTCATTAGAACCGAGGTGCCGGTTATTATTTTGTTTGGATGATGAGACATTGCACGTTGAAAAGTTCGCTTTGATGTGCCGCTTCCACTCGTGACATCGGCTTTTTCATTAAATGGAAAAAAGGACTGTCTTAGACGCCTCGTACTATTTCTCGCTTTCAAAAAATGTGTGTGCATGCGCGCGAGTGCTTCGGGAAAGGCACCATCGTGCTCGGAAACCCGTTTCAGCAGGATTTTGCGCGATTGCCGGTTTGCAAAAACGTTTCGTATGTTTGCAAAAATATTAAAAGATATAATTTTTATACGTAAACTTTTATAATCAAAAATAATCAAATTCAGCAGAGCGTATAAAATATAGTTTCCAAAGTTTGTGCTGAGAAAATATTTTTCCACAACAGATATTTTACGCAAATATTCGTTTTTCTTTTAGCAGAGAGAGAGAGAGAGAGAGAGAGAGAGAGAGAGAGAGAGAGAGAGAGATATGGTCTCAAACGAGCAAAGTGTGGATGTCACGGCTGCTTGAATGCTTCTTATTTTGGTTTCGTTCGGCAGCAAGCGCTTTTGTTTTGAGCCCAAATTGAAAGCCGTACCTGTTCTAATTAACTTATTCAAAGGATCGCCAGGGCCGGATATGTAATGTCAGCGTCGCGGACATTTAAATGGGCCTCTTGAGATACATGGCAGGTCACACGACGATCCTGTATTATATCAGAACACACTCGACACGTCGTTGGTTGGTCTTATTGAACGATATCTGACGTCCCCGGTGCGTCGATCTAACCAAAATTCACTTTGTCAAAGTAAAAGTCTTCAAACTCTTCCATGAAATGCTCGACAATCCACAAAGCTGATATTTAAAAGGACTAAACTTAAAAACATTTTCTTGACGCATATCTTTTGCCAATAAAAATATTTGATTTTATGTTAAAGTACAATTAAGAAAGAAACAGTGTTAATAATTTTTTTTTGTTTTATCCTTTCTAAGGATATAATTCTTGTACTAAATCTTGAAATAAAATTGTACACACGTGATCTCTTATAAATAATATACAAATAAATTACGCTGATAGCAGTAATAATAGATTTTTTTTTTTCTAAAAATAAGTTGAATTGATTTGAGGTTTCCCTCAACGTCTCTTTTTTCTCTTTCGGAATACAATCTTCATCGAAACCGTTTGCGAGAGACCTCGCTTAATCCTTCCGATTGATCGTCGATCGATCTCGATATGGATTGTGAATCGAGACTGAAGATCTTCTTCCAGATGTGTCTCGGATTTCTCGCGGTCAAAATTTCTTCCGGTGGTCGCGAGCCGCTCACAAAATGCCACGTAACATGACACGTATCCCTTCTACGCAAGCACGTGGGAAGAAACCGGCTGAGGTTTTTTAAATGCGCTCTCGTAATAGAAATCTAGAAACTGGTACCGATGAAAAGGGTATGTTTCAAAACATGTCAGCTTCAATATCGGCGCTAGCCATCGATCCGACTCGCTAGCACACAGAGCTAAGACGATACTCCACTTCCGAGAGACCAGCTCTCTCGGAACAATAATCGGCGTGTCACGATTTCTTCCGAGCGGATCATTTTATACCTCGAGTACGAGAGTCTTAAATAAACTTGATAACTTACAATCGAAATAGTAAACTGGGACTTGGAAAGGAAAATCTATACAGCAATAACAAGCAATTATTGATATTCGAATAATCTGAACTTAATTTAAAAAAAACCGTATCGTTCAATCAAAAGAATATAAAATGACCAGTGACGATCAAATGCGCACGTTAATGCGCAAAAGAATTTTCAATATTTAGATTTAATATCTAAAATATATCGTTTATGTTTCACAGATAAAAATAACATTGTATTCTCTCTCTCTCTTTCTCTTTTCCTATCTCTCTTTCTCTCTATATCTTATCAAGATGTAAAGCAATCATGACATCTCTTCGATCATCGTTTCAATCTCACGGGTTCGCGTCGACTCTACTAATTAATTATGAGGTCGATTGATTACTACCCAATCAATTAGTGTCCTTTCCGCAATCAAATGTCTGCATCCTGTCGCGGATGCACAGCCAGTTGTATTCGCGCGCCACATCATTAAACGCGCTCGCAATTTTCGCCAATAGATGCGCGTTTGAGCAACGGAACGTGAGAATATTTATCCACAAAAATATATACGTGTGATCTTGCGAGTGTATAAAATTTTACAATATTATATAATCTAGTTTATGACAATATTATATTG
Organism: Pseudomyrmex gracilis; assembly: GCF_002006095.1. Taxonomy (NCBI): domain Eukaryota; kingdom Metazoa; phylum Arthropoda; class Insecta; order Hymenoptera; family Formicidae; genus Pseudomyrmex; species Pseudomyrmex gracilis. Next base: position 105,907 of record NW_018020645.1, read on the forward strand.
TTGAATTTTTGTACGATCTGAAAAACTACTACACAATGATTTGCGAAATGTCTGCGCGAGATAAACAATGCGTAGCGTATACACACATTCTTCTGTTTTCGAGCTTTTCAGAAAATATACATATATAAAGATGCCTATAGCGGGGCTGAATGGACCAGTCTCTCAAGCTTCTAAACGGTAACTGCGTTTTCGCGGCGCGCCGGGTAATGCGTAATATTTTTAATTGGATCTCGCCCTCTCCGTCGCGCGTGTCCTTTTCTCGCGCTCGGCGAAGAAAACTGCTCGAAGCTTTGCGAAAGCACTATTCCCTCGCTCCATCTCACTCCGTACGAAGCTCGTAATTATTTTTTCGCTTCTCACGGATTGTTGCACTGTAAAATTCCTGCCGCTCCCTCCGCTCGTTCGTCCGCGGCAACGAATATCATCGTTTTCTCTTCGACGTCTCTTTCTTTTAATCGCGCGCAATCTTCCGCTTCGCTCGAACGTAGTCTTCAAATGCGCGCAATCTTCAAATAATGTTAGAACCGCCATTAGATCTGTCGTTGAGAAAAGAAACCATTATGGAATTAGCGACAATTCGCGCTACGCGAAATGAATCGTCAACACAAAAACGCGACTCGAAAAAAAAAAAAAGAAGTTTGAAGAAGAGAGATAAATGTGATTTTACAAGGGAACGAATATTAAACTCACACGTCTATGCTTTATACCTAGCATAAGAAATATAAGAATTTTAATTGCACAATTATTTGAGTAATATAAATAACTCTAGCACATATAGATTTTTTCATTCAGATAGAATTTATATTTCTGAATTAGAATACCATAGAATTTATAATATCGTAATAGTTTCTAATGATGTGGCAAGGAAGATCATGACTTTGCGTTCTTCAAGATAATCATGGAAGAAGATAATTGCATCGTACCTGCACGTCAGCTCCTATTGACTTCTATTGCAATGATGCGCCTGATACGGCATATTTTCAAATGTCACTTAGGATATTATTGTTATTATTATTATTATTTAGAATATTATTGTTATTATTATTATTATTCTCCACAAAACTCCATTATCAAATGGCCAAAATTATTATTTTCTACAGAACTTCAATAAATTTGCTAAATTTTGCTCTTATATATTTTCATTTTACTATAATCTTCAATTCACTAAGAAATTATTGTATTTAACACTAGATTTACCAGACCATTTTATTTTGACTGGTCGTGCAATTTCAATTCAAAATTTTTACCGCATGTAACATTTGATTTCCGAAATGATGTTATGACTTTTGTAGCTATAAGTAGAGAATACATTTTATGAACTTAATGTTACTTTATATATATTCGTAACAAATATATTTTTTGTATTTTTTAATAGGTATATTTAAATAGCTGGTATATCTAGTGTTAGGAGCGCAAAATTATTAGAATATTTATCAGAAATTGAAAAAACTTGGTGACAATAAAGAAGAAATTGAACAATTGAAATTGAACGTTTGAATTTGAACATTTTTATTCCATACACACGCAACTTTTGTTGCAATGTTTAATAATTTCATCTTCCGTTGATATTTTGAGCAAATAAAAAAAAAAATTACAATGTATTGTTAAGAGCGTTAAACTGCGTCGCGAGCTTTCTTAAATATTACCATAATTGTTATCTCTCAAGAATCAAGTCGGAAGCCGAACGAGGGATGCAGATTTGAATCTCGACTGTCATTTGCGTGAGAAGCGAACATCTGCTGGCAACGAACGCCGTGCGTAGTTTTCAGATAAGCATCTTTAGTGACTAACCAAACATTGCATCGTTATTTGAAGCCACAAAACACGCTGTCAGATTATTTTTGATAGCTATTAAAGGTGTGAAATGACGTAACAATAAAGCGCCTCGGCTATTTCTATGGGTTTTCCGGTCGAAAAACTCATGCGAAAGTCGTACCTTTCTAAAAATACTTTAAATACACACTTAACTAGCGTTTAAAACAACATAGAAAATAATATTCACACTCTTTTATCAATAAAAAAATCCTCAAATCATTTAATAGGAGATCAAAAAAGTTAGAGAAGTTTAATTACAATAAATACGCGGATGAGTTTTCACATTTTTCGACACATTTCATATCCTTGCTTGCGCACATTTCTTTTTTTTTTTTTGTTTACGTTCAGACGTAATTCGCGCAGACATTACTTCTTGCTCTCCATTGGTGTTTCCATATGTAATTTCTATTGTCAACGTCCACCATTTTGAATGATGCGGGCGCTGTCCTATTTTCGAGGGTTCGCCTGCCATAGGTCCAGTGTGTATCTACCCCTGAAGGGCACCCCTCACAGTGTGTGACATTTATTTAACAAGGTAACGGTGTTACGTTGTTAGATCGAATTAGGGGATCCCTCGATGTGAATTCAAGGACCTAACAACCAATAGGATTTATTATTACGGGTAACACACGTGATTCTTTTTTTTTTTTTTTCAGCAGCAACGATTTCTCACGATGGCTTCTAACGGACTTTGTTGCATCATCGCGCATTTTGTTCCTCATACAACACTTATCGTTCTTATACACGCTGTGATATTTTAGTTTTAAGAACATAAATGTTTCGTCGCACTGTTTCTATGATTATAGTCTAAGAAAAATTGTAATTATTTATATGTTCATAAAATATGTTTCCAACATAACTAGTTTCATCAAATATATCTTATTTACTTTTTAGAACATTTCTGGATATTTGTATTTCTGGATATTCTAATAAGTACTGCTTTTTCCGTGTCATATATAGAACAATTGTTATTGTCATGTATGAAATTGTTACTGTGTGAATAAAAATGTTCGTTATTTAATACATAAATTACTTATTTTATTCTATTCTTTTTCACATCTCATATATATATATATATAAATAAAAAAAAGATAAAAAAAGGCGCCAAGTTACACGCACAAAACTTATTTGACAAAAAAAGTGATGTCAAGAGAAATAGCACAAAGTAAAATTTGGAACGTTATTACATTATTGGTGGAGAGAACAATATAGAGAGTATAACATAATTGTGTTAACAAAAACAAAAAATTTGCTGGACTTACTACTTTTTTTGTCACATCTTATATATTGCGAATTCTATTTTACGGCGAAATACAATAAGAAAGAGACAAAAACATTTCCATTAGTTCGTCAATCAATCTCGGAGCAATATTTACGATTTATTTATTCTCAAAAGTTTCTACTTAATATTTCAAATATTTGATGCACAATGATTGAACATAAAGAACTTGATTGAAGATCAAAAACTCGCGAGGAAGATATTTTGCATCGAGGCCGCGCGTTGCGTCGGATCGGAATATCATTATCATTTGATTTTCGCGTTCGACAAAAATGTTCGCCGCAATCGTTAACATCACAGATCGGTGACTTTCCGTTGTTTGCCGCGACGCGTGAAATTTAAATGTCCCTGTGATCGATGGTAGCCCGATATCTGATCATTATTTTTATCGGCCCGCGGGCGTCGCGAAATTGGTATGCTGCTTATACTTCTGGGGAAAAAGAGCTGGATTTTTATTATTTTAATGAACATTTCAGTGAGCGTGTGTCGTCACGGTACGGAGAACGCGCGCTTTCCCCGGAAGAACGATATTCGCCTTCTGATTATTATTTCTATCGTGATCGTTTGAGAGAACACCGTGGAAACAGACTGCCGTTCGTTAAGAAAAGTTTGGTCTCAAAATGGTTGCGACTAACTCAGCGCGATCTCCAACCATTATGCGACGAATACGTGGTATTTCGAAGCAACGAGTGGAAACAGGAGTGAAATTTTTCTTGACAAAAAATGCAAAATTACAATTTATTTAAATGAGATTACGTAGATGTGAATTTTAACACACAAAGACAAGTATTAGATGTGTATAAGAACAAATACAACCTGTTAGCTGAATAATGTTTACGTCGTTATGATTCTCAAATTAGAAAGATTACTGTGTTCTATAATATTACAAACTTTTCTGATATATAAAACTTAGTATTAAAACTTTCTTGTTTGTTCTTGAACGAGATCGGTTGATGTCTAGAGATAAACGCTATCTATTGTACTTTTTATCAGTTATGTTTGATGTGTGTTAATTTTATTTGTACATTCTCGACACGGTAGAGTGAATCACACTTGTTTTTTTGTGTTTGTTCATCATCAACGTCAAAATCCATCCTTTGTAAAAACTCCACTGTAAAAGCACATTTGCGCGCTTTCATCTCAATATGTGCATAACATTGAGAAGAAAAAAATTTGCGGTCAAAACGCCTGAAGAAAGAGAAGTTGTGTGAAGAAAAAAATTACGCATCTAGAATTACTCTCATGGGCCTTGTTTTTTCTTTCTTTCAATCGCAGATAGAGTATAATTATTTATCATTTTTTATTTATGTAATTGTGTATTTAAAAAACTAGTTTATTAACTAATATATAGTAAAAAGAGAGAGTGAGTATCACAAGAGTAATATCATGTCAAATGATTTCTTCAGAATATGATACACACACATAGTAATTAGCTAATATAAAAATCTATTAATTAAGAAAAACATATTTAAATATAATAGATTAGTCATTGCATTATACGTACGTATATATCAACTTTTATGAGATTTTTTTATCCAATTAAAGAAATGTAATATACTTTTATCTCTTTTTTTTTTGTTTTTTAGATTTGTAAAATAAAAACTTGCAAAACGTACTTGCGATGAAACAAATCATCAAGTTACACTAAAGGTTGATATCTTTTGTTAAATATTAATTACAAAATGTACTATTACGATAAAAAATCGTCAAATTACGTTAAAAGTTGATACCTTTTGTTAAGTATTAATTATTTTAATAATGAAACTGTCGAAGAGAGAGAGAGTTACTTCCTCTATGTTAAACTGAAGAACTACACGACGCAGTTTACTTTAGCCAGTTGACAGTAATGTAGAAATAAAACTAAATTTATAGAAGTAGCAATTATTTACTAGAAAAAAATGAACTAAATCTCCTTTGCAACTTCTAGAGCTGTACATTATATTACAAATTATATATAATTACAAATAATAGTTATCAAAAATTTTAGAACGTTTTGTATAAATTTTAGAACTTGATGCACATGAAATCTCAATCAAGGTAGTGGAAATATAAATAGAGGTCAGTAAAGTCTATTTCCCGTATTTGTAACTAGATTTTACATTATTTACAAATGTATTAATAAAAATATTATTGAATAATTACAAAAGATGTGTAATAAATATAAATAATTTAAGATCTTTATTATACAAATAAAAATTTACACATACTTTAGCAGTCAAACACATTATCTACAGTCGATAGAGATGTTTTAAAATATTAGTATATTTCAGTATATAATGGAAGTATAAATAATTTGAAAGTATAAACAATAAAATTACACATTTATAACAATAATATTTATAAAATTTAAACGTACAGAGGTTACTGATGTTTTGATAACATATCAATTAAGAAAATATCAAATATCTTTATCTATATTGACATACTTGTGTGTGTATGAGCTAAAATATAATAACCTGAATATGATAACATGATACTCGAGTTCTATCTTGATATATATTTTGATAAAAATTCAATAATCCTATTAAATAAATCACTCAATTGTGTGGAGTAGATTATTAATTACATCACTGTCTACAAATATACTCAGTATTTATTGTTTTAGTAGATAAAAGTGTTTACATAAGAATCGCGAATGTTTTTATCTTTGTTTTTATACTTTTTTTAAATTACATATGTTTGCTTTGTTTTTTTTTTCTTTTATACAGATGTGTGTTGCAAAAATGTGTGTTAAATGTCAACTAAAACGACAGACTGAAAAATTTTCTTATCTTACATACACACATATTTTAGCAACTAATTGTCTTCACGAGACCGAGTTTCAAGACTATCGATCTTCGATATCCGTAAAAAAAAATATTTTTATGCCCGTTTTTATAATTTAACAACACGTGTGCATATTCCTCGATGTACACATACTTCTCGATGATAAGCACACAGTCGCCATCGCTGACTGCGGCATACCCTTATCAGCCAGCTGATTCCGCAGCTGACAACCGGGGGCGCGACCGGTCTCTCTTGCTCTATCTCGCCCCCTCTTTCATTCCTACCACCGCCTACGTTCAAGTAGAATTCAACATTGACCGTCGACGAACGAAGTTCGCGCAGTGCAAAAGGCGCGTACGTATCGCCGATATGGAAAAATGAGGTGGTCGTCGCGCTCCGTTATTTTTTCGCACAGAAAAACGTAGCCAAGTAACGTTACACTCTGCGGACGTCGCGTTCGCAGGGTGTCCGGGGGTGTAGCGTTAGCATGAGCATTTCGCAAGACAACAGCGCTGCTACCATCGTGTGCAGAGAAATCTTCGATGATACGTCTCATCCGACCAACGAAGGTACGTGAAAAGAATTGGAATATTGCAGATATCTATTTGCTATTTTCTTTTTTTTTGTCTCTTATTATTTAATAAATGTTTCCGACGTAACTTCAAGAGAATAATCTAGCTTTCTCTCGTTCGTCTAATGACGAAACGTTCATTGTCAAACTGATCGATGGTCCCTTATTCCTTTCTCTGTATGACGTTTGGTGTGGTTTCACATAATTTTTTTATTGAATGCGGAAGTTCCAGAGTTTGTTTTACACGAATGACACTAAAAAACGCGTCATGTGTATCTTTGATCAACAAATTGAATCTGAAGTGGTGCTATCGCCTTATTAACGTGGCGTACTTGGCCATTATGCGAGCCATCGCTGAAATTACGCATCGTGCGAAATTTTTATTCACATGTATAAATTAATTTAAATACATAAATATATGATAATTCGTGGATTCTTTTGTTTACTGCAATAGCGTTACAGACATAATTAGCTATTGTGGAAATATATAAAACTATCGATTTACTCCTATTTCATCACATGTTGACATTACGATTAAAATATTATATTACTCGCAGATTATCATATTCTATTATTACAATAAATGGAGAAGAGGTGAGAGCATTATATTTTAAAATGGTTTTTTGATTTAAGAAAAACTGATATAATATACGTGTGTGTACACACACACACGCACACACACACACGTGCAGTATTATGTCATGGAGATAAAAGACCTTATAGTAATCACGTGAAAAAGAAGTAAAAACAAGCTTCTTCGTCTCAAGAGTTCTGAAGAAACGTGCCATTGAAGATCAGTCTGAAAGCAGACAAAAACGCGCAAAAAACCCGTCGGCAAAAATTTCTTTGTTTATTTACATCACTCCAGGCGGGAATACCGAGCCTGTTTCCCAGCGCGCTCCAGAAAATCAATAATTCGCAGTGCGGCGAAAGTTTTGTCGGTTTACCGAATCGTCTCCGCGTCGCGTCAATAAAACAAATTCACCTGGCCTAGGTGCCAAAATTTTTCAGATCGTCCCACGAAATTCAGAATGGCGATTTTTTCGCCACAAATTCGGTTTTCGACGATCGTTACTTTCGCAAATAACGAAATCGCGATTAATCGGAGCGACGAAACGACGAACAACATTTTGACCGCAGCGTCAGAAAGCAGATGGTGGTTCGACTTGCCCCCATAGGGCGGCTTCTACCACCTGTCCAGCTGTCGGAGCTAATGGAATTTTTTATTGAGGTCTTTTGCTACTGTGGCGCTTCCACACAACCCTTCCGACTAGCAAAATTCTTGCATTGATGACCTCACGACCTCCGGGCTTTTGACCCAAAGTCGCCGCCTGTCTTTTTTACACCCCGTCGGAATTTTTTGGACCGTTCGTAATTACGCTGGGTAGTTTGGGATCGAATAGCGCTTCGGGCGTCATGTGAACTAGCGAATAATAGCAGACTGTGTCGTGAAAATAAGAGTTGAATATATGTCGTCCCGACACGAGTAGAGCTTCATGCGGAAATTAAACATCTGCTCTTTTCCTTATAATTCCTGAAAAAAACTGATTCTCTAAAAGTAATTATTTTGTGTTTTAATAATTATTTCTATCAAATTTTATTATAAAAAAATATTGATATATTAGTTTACATATATAATCACTGTTTTTATTTTTATAAAACAATATTTTTAATTTTAGAATATAAATCTTTTTTAAGATTAAAATTTGATTTGATGTAACAACATTATTAAAATTATTCTTTGCGTGTTTTTGCGACATGGGAAGTTTACCTGTCGCGCAAATCTAATTTTAGAACTTTTTACGTATGATATCATTCATTATATCACGCACGCGTAGCAAGCGCTTATTTAATTATACACGTGCAAATATTGATAATGGACAGAAAAAAAAAAAGATATTTAAATAATTGCTACGTTTTCCGTTCTGTAAAAATATAACATCGGCATTGTTTCGCGAGCAAATGTGTTAAGTGATCATAAACGTATCTTGTCGTCAGCGCATTTTCCATAGAAAGAGACTTCGCACTTTAATACTTTTAACCCGGTTAACTGTGATCAATGAGTTGTACAATTTATGCTAGCTCGATGTAAGATGCAAGCCATCCATTTTGTAGTCATTAAAGTTTACAAGGGCATTATTAATAAATGGTGCGCTGTTGCGGGATAAAAATACGAAAACAATATAAATAATAAAATTAACTTACCTTGAGAATTTTATCAAAGAGCCTTTATATCCTTTTTTTAAATCTATTGATGAAAAAAGTTGATTTAAGTATTTAGTAAAATTATTCAAGAAATAAGTAAATAAATAAAATATCATTTTTTGCAGAATTAATTGTTGCAATGCAATATATACTTTCAGAACTTCTAGATTATGCGAAACGTTTGGGAATTAATCCCGATGAGGAACCACATCTTCTCGATCTGGCCCGTGAGGGTCTTATGGCAGCCTTACCTAAGGGCTGGTCTCCGTGCTATCACGAGTCTAGTGGTTCCTACTATTATTTCCAAGCATCCACGGGCACCACCACCTGGGAACATCCCCTGGATGCAATTTACAGAGAACTCGTGGAGCAAGCAAGAGCCGGCAACAAGAGGCAAATGAGTTTTGGTACGCAAAACTTCATGTTTCATCTCATGTGACACTCATATTTTTTTAAATGTTTTTTCATGCATTACCTATACTTTTGAATATAATGTAATAATAACATATAACACGACAGTAATATAATTATGTTGCAAATTCATTTTTATAAAAAATTTTCTTGTGACACAATTTAACGATTTAATGTTTTCCGTCATCCAAGTCTGGTTTTGGTTTCACTTTTCTGATATCATCGCAATTAACGTAATGTAACGATAGTTTTTTCCACGAGCTGCTTTGGTCATGTTGATTATTCCGGTTCCCGGGAGGTTAAGTAATTTAATCTACAAGCCGGTGTTAATTACGCGTTTCTTTGTATGTACGTTCACTGCCTAACATTAGACATCGTCTTCACAATAATCACTAAATCGTGCGGCTTGGCAATACATCGCGTTTCTGGCTTTGCATCAAAATTACGAAAAGCGCGATCATATTTTTAGATTCTCTCGCAAAATATCGACCGTACGGTGGGTGCGTACGTGAATACTGCGCTAACGCTGTTAGCGAAAATTTAATATACTCTCTTTAATATACTTCTCTCAACTTATATAAATTGCTTTCAGTTACTTCTTTGACTTAGAAAAGAGAGAAAGAGAAAATGTTTAATAGTAAAAATATCTAATATTATATTTTGTAAAATATCTTACAGGAAACATGACACAAATACAATGAATAAAAAGAATTTTTTTTTTTTTTGCATACACAGAGGAAGATTCGAAAACCACAGCGAAAGATCTCGAATCGCATGAAGATGCAACATTGCCGAAGGAAACTGCTATTCCGAAAGAATCTAATATTCAAAAAGAAACTATTAAAGAACATCCCCATCCAAAACCCGGAATGACAGGCACCAAGATTCCCATGAAACTGGCACCTTTGCGAAAACTTGATAAAAACGATGGTTCGCGTAAGAGAGATCGACCTTCGTCTTTTGATAGGCTTCAGAGAAGAGACAGCGAATCGAAGTCCGACAATGTATTGTCCCTGTCGAGCGACCGTGCCGCCAGAGATTACACGAACTTGAAATTTCAAGATCCAAAATTCTACGAGTGTCCGAAATTGTTGGAAACAACGGGCACGAGCACATCAACAACCACTACAACCTCATCGACATCATCAATGAAAAAAGAGCTCGATCTTAAGGAAGTGCTCAAACGATCCGAATCACTGAGTCCGTGGCATGAGAAAGATTGGGAACAACTATCTAGCAAGTTCAGCTCCGAAGAAAACATAATTGATATCGACAAACTCAGTGTTAGCACACTCGCTAGGCCGGAGAAACTCGAAAAGTTCGACAAGGAGAAGCATCCGAGCCAGCTAGGCCAACAAAAGGAACTGACTCTCAGTGGAGGCGGCACGATGTTTCTGAAAAGTAACAGAAGTAGGGACACCACGCCGAGTCAGGACGGCGGCAGATTAGAAGACTTTCGCGTATTGGCGATTCCCGATGAAAGCAATAACACTGTCGGAGACAGACTCAAGTCTATTTTGAGAGAGAAACAGTTGGAAGATGGTAATATGTTACACTTTTAAATAAATTTTTAGTGATTTTTTACTTAAATGTTATTTTTTATACGAAGTAGCGTATTGTTATTTACTTATTTATTAATAATTAATATTTATTTATTATTGAATTATGGGAATATTGCATAATATATATTCGAATACCGACAGACGATCGGCCATTGGACGAAGAACGTAAAAGCGTGCGGTTCGACTTGGAGAAGGAGATCAACATCAAGTTCACGTATTCGGAATCGGAAGAAGATTGGGAATCCGAGTCCGAAGATAAGAATCCGCGAATATCGGCTGTAGTCAGCAATAAAATCACTGGTTCCATACTATCGCCGCGAAAACCAATTTCGGAAACTTCTTCAGACAATAACGACAATAATAAGAACGAATATTCCGACGAAAAGGATGAAGATAAAACAAGTTTAGAAATCAACAGACGGCGTTTGTCTCTGGAAAAGATCGAGTCTGTTTCGAAAAACGCAAAAATAGTCGGCAAAAGATTTCTCGTTCAAAACGTATCGGAAAACGAGCACCGTAGCCAGATGAAAAACGCGCAAAACAGTTTAGAAAGAGACAACAGTCTCGAATATTTGTCTAACAAATTGAGCGAGAAAGTGAAGAATATCGATTTGGTGTCGAAAAGCGAGACCGATTGCAGCATTACGAAGAGCAGCGATTCCGATGAGATGCGAAGAACACGATCGATTATTGAGAGAGCTCGCAACATGACAAGCCGCTTATCGAATCGACAGCCGGAAGATGATGTGTCATCCGATGTGTCGAGAATGAGTCAGAATTACGCGCATAAGGAGAGATATGTCAGACCGAAACTGGAATATTCACGAAGTATCGACGACATGAAAGTGAAGATGAATAGAGAATATGAGAAAGAAATCGAAGCTTTTAAGATCGAACTTGAGGTTAAACTTCAAGAAAGAAAGAAGGAAATTGAAGAAAACTTCGAGCAGCAGAATATTTTGCTGCAAAGATTGTCGAATCAGAAATTGGAAGAAGTGAAACAGGAACTGGCTCAAAAGGTATTCAAAAATGTATTGCAAAAGCATTAAAAAAAAAATTCTATCCATTATTCTAATTAATTAATATGTTGTACAATCAAACATATTAAAAGAATATTTTTTATTTTCTAGAACAATGTTTTGACAAAAGTGTTTTTTTTTTAGGAGGAGCAAGAGATTCAAGCGCTGATTGCCGAAATGGACCAAGCTAGAATAGAAAACTTGAAGAAAGTCCGCACGGAGTTAGAAGTCTGTTACGAAAAAGAGAGACAGGAAATACTAGCGAATCTGAAGACGGAGCTCGACGAAAGGAAGAGAGAACTTCTTGAGCTGAGAAATCAAGAAATGGGCAAGCTCGAGAATGAGCACGAGCGCAATCTCAGCGAAGAGAAGCTTTCGAAGCTGAACGAATACGAATTGAGGAAACAACATAACGAAAAGATCGAAACTCTGAAGAAGGAACTGGACAAAGAATTGGAAGATATACGAAATGAATTGAGATTGCAGCAGCGAGAAAAGATCTCCAAATTCACCGAAGATCACGAGCAGTGCTTAGCAGAGATTCTACGTGATTTCAGAATGGATGTGAGTTTGAAAGTTGTTACGAATGTTTATCCGTCTGTACACAGAAAAAAAAGTTTTCAGAACAGCAAAGAAAGAATTCGCCGATTCAATTTTTGTTAAAACCAACAAAATATTTCGTTAGTGAAATCGAAGAATTCAATAGATCTGACAATTTTTTTTTTTCTGCTATCCGTATACTAATCTTTTTACTGTCCTAGCTATGCAAATCTTTTTTTCTGTGTAAATTATAATTACATTTACAAAATTTCACTTGAATAAAAAGTTCAATACTTTTTTGTATATCCAAATCCGTTGTATACTTAGTTAAATCAAGAAAAGGGATTTTTTGTTCGATTTCAGGAAGCTCTTGCTCGTAAGATGTACAAAGAACGACTGGAAGAAATTCGCGCGGATTTTGCGCGAGACATCGAGAAAGAGACGAGAAAGCAGAGCGAGCGAACTCTCCAACAAGAGAGCATAGACTTCGAGAAGATGCGCTGTGAGAAGCGATTGTTGCAGGACAAGTATACGGCGCTCAAGGAAAAATATATGAAACTGAAGAACGACGTTCGGCTCGCCGTCGAGAGAAGAAGCAGACGAAAGGAGGGATACACCACTGCCTCGGAAACCGAGAGATCGACATCCACCAGGACAAAAACGGACAGGACTGAGTCGTCGGAGCAAAAGTAAGTTCTCCGTAGAGAGATTTAATTTTGTGAATAAAAACTAACAGTCTTTTTTTTCCATTAATTTTGTGTGTAATTGACAACGGATACGTCACGCGTGCAAATAATTAATATCTGTGATTTTTAGTACGAGCACGCCCGGCATACAGCACAAAGCATGCCTATTTCTTACAATGGAAAAAAAACAAATTGTTTCCTTCTTTAATGTAACAACCACTCGACGTTTTCAAAAGTAATTAGCGAGAGTCTATTTAATAAAAAAAAAACAAACTTGTCATTGTAGCAAATAACAAACTTTCGAGATTTCATTTAAAATAAATACAAATATCATTCGGATAGATCAATATATCTCGCTAGTTTCTTTGGATGTGTGTGTGTGTGTGAAACACCATTAATTGTGTTGCACGTTCATTTTTCGATATCATTCTCGCTGGTACCTTCGCAGTCTAATCGTTCTTAAATTTTTCATCGAGCGGCGCGTGACGCGTGTTCCCGGACTGTGAAGGTACTCCGTCATGTTCATACAATTTGCCCTAATGTCTGGCTATAGGCCTTAAATCGTGCTCGCAGTACTCCGCTGAGGAACGCGCGCTCGAGCCCGGTAACAAACGCGAAATCGCAGGAGGATCAGAGCGCGAGCGAACAAGTCGAAGAGCAAATCGATTCGGACAATTCGAGGGATCAGAGAGCGGCCGCGGGGTTTCAGAAACACGCAGCCGCAGCCGCAGCCGCTGCCGTCGCCGCCGCCGCCGCCGCCGCCGCCGCCGCCTCGAAGAACGCGGCAAAATTCGAGTCCGACGACACCACCACAGCCAGCGAGACGAACGCTAACATGATGAAGAAGAAGAAGAGTTTTACTAAGAAAGCCGCCTCGGGCGCGGGTCGCTCCGGCGGCGGCAATAACAACAATCTGGATAACCCCGTGGAAAATATTAGGAAACAGCTTAAGAAGTTGGAAGATCTCGGCGATCAGCTGCCGAGCAACGAAACGGCCTATACAGTGCGATATCCTTTCCAAGATAAAGGTGATTGTTTTAAGCAGTCTAATCTCGCGCGCGTCGTTGCTTTGTCAGATCTGATCAGATTTGACAGAAGAGAGTGTTACATAAATGTTACAAAATATCTAATATACAATGTATTATAGTCATTTTCTTTATCCGTGCACCTTTTCCCTTTCCCTTTTGAAAATGTTACTCTGATTAACTTGTACATATATGTAACTATTGAATATACAATAATTTTACGTATTGGATATTTTATTATTATTTTTTTTTTTTTTAGAAATAATGCATAGTTATTACGTATATTGTGCATTTGAACAATTTACTTGTATTTTCATTATGTTTATCGAGAGACCTATATATAAAAAAACAATTATGATTATGTTCTCTATTATTTCTCTCTTTTTGTTCCATAGGTATATATACACTTTATTTTGGTTAACGGTTTATGCCCTTCGACTTGCTCGTAAGTGCACCTTTAATTGTTTTTGCTTTTGCACGCTGTTCTCAACACAAATCAGTTTCTTTTTCATCGCTCTCATGATTTTGTTGTCAAAAAAAAAAAGCTTCAAGAGTCCGTGCGATTTTTTCGATTTTTTGGCGACGCGATCTTTCGTTTAATTCAAAAAAGCGCTTCGTCTTATTTTTAGCGCCGGCGAACGCCTCTTCGGAGTTGGAGTTCTTCCGACATCGGATTCATGTGGAGAGGGACTCTGTGAGGAGAGCTCGCGAGGCGCTGAGACAACAGAGAAGTGCCTTTCAGGGTAGGCAAAGAGCTTGGAAACAACGGAGCGCGAGGGCCACTCTGGAACAACTGGTGCAGGTATCGTTGTTGTAAAAATTTTAACAACGGAATCGATGCTTCTTTTTTTATAGCTACACATACGAACGGATAATGATTGTATGTATACGCGCAAATAGGAGGAACGTGAGCTCTCTGACATGGAGGTGAGTTTGCATCGCACCAGAAGTCTTCTGGGCGAGAAGATCATTCATCTGAGACATCTGGAACAGTCTTTGGAGCGAGTGGCGAACGACAGGCGAAACGAAAACGACGCGTCTTCCACGAAAAACGACGAATTAACGCTGAGCGACATGTCGAGCGCTAGTAGCGGTTTTAGCTCGACCGATTTGGGGACTGACACCTTCATAGGTGAGGAGATGCGAACGAGAGCTCTTCCAAAACGTTGAGCTGTTGTTCTTACATCAAATAGCAAAAAACCTGACGAGAGTTGTTTTGAAGGAAAAGAAAATAAATTTGGCTTCTCAAAGCTAATTTAAAAGATACATTACAAGAGTGGACTACGTAATTGTATATATGTATATTTAATATCATCTTATTGGAAATTTAGATAAACCAGATCATTATCAAGAGTCTACCGAAATTATGGCGAGCTTAGAAACTTTGAACTCTGAAATACAGGAAATTTGGGATGTCTTGAACAAACGCCATGATAACAACATACCTCCGACACCGGCTCTCATGTACTCTTATCTGCGATGGTTACGGTTTCATCATCTTACCACGCAGCCTAGTAGCCTGCAAGGTAACAGTAAAAAAAATTTAATCCTTCGCATACAGACTCGAAAAATGAGACGACTGGTAATACAGACCGAGTCTGTGAGACCCACGCGACTTTATAAAATCGAATATCTTTGCGAAAAATCAATATTTTTTTCAATGGTTTGTTGAATCAAAAGTTTGAACAATTCTGCGTCGATCAGAAAAAAAAAACAAATGAAAAAAATCTCTAGTAGTTTTGAAGATGTAATTGTTTAAAAAAACTAATTTTTACTAGAGACACTTGCAAATTTTTAAATTTTTGTTGATCGAGTCTAAGTGACACATGTCTGTATGCAAAGGAAAATATTAATTTATCTAATTAATACACCGCCGAATCAATGTAAAGAAGCTTATTTAAAAACTTAAAAACAGTTTATAGAAATATTAAAAACCAAACCTATAAAATAAGAATAATATTTTAAAGTATTTAAAATATATTTATTATAGGTGAAAATTATAGCGACAAACTGTGTGTTTTTACTTTCAGGTGCCTTCGGTACACCTAATATACAGTCCAATATTTTATCCCAATTAACCGCTACGCAACTTCCTCCAACTACCACGACTCAGAATATTATCGCTCAGTACGGCCCTCATAGTGGCTTTACAACCAGTGTTGGCACGGTCGAGAGAAACGCTTCAAACTTGATGGAAAGGACCAGAAATCTCAGGGATTGGCTACGCCAAGCTCGCGTCGAAACTACCGATCTGATTAATCCTGGCCAAGCGACTCTTTAAATAAGTTAAAGAGTTGAGTGAAAAATCAACACTTAGAAATATCCTCTTCTTTTTTTTCTACCTCTTTTTTTCCCTTTCCACTCACTTTCCTTCTGTAAAAATGTTTGATTTTTACTCTCGGATAGACCTGTAAGTTTTTTAATTGAGTTGAGAATTAGTTAAAGAAAAAAAAAACAATACACAGACTGTGCTGTTATTACTTAATTAGCAATACTTGAGTAACGTAATATTTTTATAGAATAGTTGTATAACATAATTTTTTCAAGTTAACTCATTTTATGTGGATTACGATTATTCGCGTTGGAAATGATATCGCAACTTATTGTTAGGATTGATCGAATCCTTTTATAAAGTGATAATCCTACCTGAGAAACATATACGTACTCGATTTGTACGGATTTCAATTTTACTCTCGCGCTTGTTGCTCCGAACATTTTTATTTTCTATCTTCGCCGAGTCGATGATCAAAACTGTCAAAAAAAAAATAATATAATGCGTGTCATTGCGTTAGGTGTAATTTTAGAAGTACAATCTAAAGTTATAACGTGACAAAAATATAACGTAGAATATGACTCTTGTTTCTTTTTATTAAGAGAAATTAAAGTGCAATTCTAGGAAGATGTTATAATTTCCTCTCTCTTTTGTCTTCCAGCGAATATATATTGATCTTTAAGTAGCTACTCTAATGATATTGTGTATTTCTCGCGCGATGACACATAATTTGGTTAAAAACGAACTTTATATTATATACGCTATACATCTAAAGCTTGTAAATTCTAATGAATACAGGGTGGGGGGCGCTTATGCGCGTGTCTGATGATGAGATTTTCACGAATAGAATCCGTTTCACCTGTAAATATAAGTGTTTCGACAGCAGGGTTGATGCCATTGGCGCGTGGTACAATTACAAATACCAATTGACCCAGTTTTTCGACAGTCTGTTGATTCTTTGTATATTTTCGAGATAAATTTTTCCAGTAGCGTGTAACATGTTGTAATATAGCTATATATCACGTGTATTATCTTTGGAACTATTATCTGCATTGTTAAAACGAAAAATGTAGTATATATATATGTATATGTACATATATATATATATATATATATATATATATATATATTGTACTCTATTTGATCGTGCGCGATATTCTAAATGAGACAAACTCTTTATTGTGACTTTTTTACAAAATATATTAAATCAAAATGCACGTATCGCAATACACATACTTTGTAGGACACTTTACACGTTTCTAATAATTTGTATCTTTTATACTTCTATAACTGAAGTTTGGATGTTTATGTTATACACGCATACTTTGAGAAGTAGTGTGAATTTATATATATATATACATATATACGTATAATAGCCTATTGGTAGAAGATTGTGAATATCGCGCGCAATCTTAAACAAGATACCTCTATAATTAATCAATTTTCGAATGCCAAAAACCCTCTCTTAAATAGAAAATAATAGACACTACACATGTAACGTTATGTAAAAAAAATACGTACTTAAATAGAGTTAAATATATTGCCAAACGTTTTGGTCGATTAAACTCCTAGCGATCGACCACTCTGATGTACTAACTACACAATCCTCTTACAATTAGACAAAAGCGCGTGATGTTATAATCGCATAACGTAAATTATGTCACAATGTCGTGATCTCATTAGATGTATGATGAAAAAAGAAATGAATGATTGAAGATTGCACACTTTGGAATATAGACACGCAATATTGTAGTCGATAAATTCATTATATTTTATATATTAGGTTTTTACGTGTTACTTTTATATTACAAATTACGAATTATTTTAGAAAATATTTTACAATATGTGCAATTCTTGATATGTAATAAGTGAGTATGATAAAGGTATAGATCGAAGCAATATATAGACAATTAAACTCTATGAAATATATATTCGGATTACAATCATGTAATGTGATGATTATCGTTTATTTTTAGTTTTTGTGTGCGTTATTGTTGTACAAATTTGATTCCATTATTTTTAATCTCACTTAAGTTAAAACGCAAGCAATAAAACACTCTAAATTCCAAAGTGTAAAAACTCATATATAGTATCACCGTCCTTATTACATTGTAAATACGTTTTATGTTAAGCACACAGCGTTACTTCGCGAATGCGGCAGTTTGCTCTTGAATTTAACAATTTTATTTTCAAACATTATGCAATTCTCGTCACATATTTCACCGTTGATTAACCGTGATAAAAGAGATTAGTATTATTTATCGCATCTTCTCTCTGCACACAATATGATAATATAAATATACAGGAAAAATTTGCGCGTGTACAAATTTATCACTTTAGTTATCTATAATTTCCACACAATGTTTTTTATGTGATTTAACACATTGTTATTTTAAGTTTGTTATGTACTATGTAAAAGAGAAAAATATATATACTAATTACATCTGAGAAAACAAAAAAAAAAAAAAAATCCAAAAAGGGTAGTTTTACGTTTTCTTCGACGAAAAAAAAAACAATTATTCCATCCGTTTCCTTCTTTCCCGAATGAGTTCTTTATCACAACGAAAATAAACGACAATCAGTGTGCTCGTCATCGCATTTGTCGCTGTTTGTTTCGAATTCGTCTTGAGATGGTAGCCACGAAGTAATTCGACGCATTTGTTCCTGCGACTTGTTGCTAAGAGAATTCTGCGCCGCCCTAATGACCGGAGATGATTTGCACAGCAGCAATCTGATGCAAGCAGAATCGGAACCGCTCATTCTCGTTATCAAGTGATTCGGTAGATTAGGATCTCTCGCTTGATCGAGTAAGTTTCGAATCTATCAAATATTAAAAAATTATGTGCTTCAGTTATACACAATTTTATTTCTATGGTTGTGTATTATTTATATTGAAATAAAAACTCATAATTAATTCCACGATATATAGAACGTTTGCAACATACTTACTTTCTCATTTTTATTTTCCAAAGTAAATTTTAGGGGATCCCAGCGCGGTTCTCGATCATTCGCGTCTTTATCGGTGATATTACTTTGCGGTGATTTTAAACCAAAAAGTGAACTTATCTGTTACAAGATGCAACAATAATGCGGTCAATTTTGTTAAGTGTAAAAAAATTTATATTGTATATATTTACCATCTGTGCGAGAAATATAACGCTGTTGATTGCGATTGCTGCGATCTTTTGCGAATCAAGTCCGAAAATTTGAAAGAATGAGGAAACGAAATTTGAGGGACCAAACGGTATCTTTGTCTCATCTTTGGCTTCATCTTCTCCTCGTTTCTGCTTCTGTTTGCCACCTAAACTTTTAGACACCAGGTCGGCGATATCCTTAGCGGTTTCCAGATAATTACTTGCGTATTGCAATCCCACTTTGATTTTATTCAAGACATCTGCGAGATTAAACAAATGTGAATTTTAATTATCTCTATTCTACGCAAATATACATATGTAACAATCTCACCTTCGGTCTTCGCGAGTTGCGCACAATTAATACTTATCCAAAAGATGCAGAAGAAGAGACACTTGATGCTCGACATTTTGCCAGATCAAACCGAGCAGCAGCACTGAGATCGCCCGCAACATCTTTGTCGCAGATTGTAACGGGTTCACGTTAATTATGCGTTCACATTTCCATTCCGTTGCGTTTCCAACATAACTCTCCGTCGTCTTCTATTCGTGATTGTCGCTCTTCTTGCTTCGCCGACCAAGCGCGAGAAAACGACGTCCGCATTTCCGCAGCACACAATTTAGTCGCGTTCTTCTGCTCGAAGTTAGTACGAAGATTGATTAAGGCGACAAAGGTGCTCGGACTTAAACGAGTTTAGTGTGTCAGAAGTTTTTACGTCTTTAACAATCACACGCGGAGTTGATTAAAAATACAGAGAATATTCAGCTATGACTCGCGGTTTTATACTATTCTGTGTGATTTGTGTTCTCATGACGATTTTCGCCGATCATCAGTCATCTTTATATCTGGATGAAATTCGCAGTTTAAGCGAATTGCCGATGGATAAATTGATCCAAATAAAATCTTCCCTAGCAAGTGGAAACGGTAAACAATCATTATTAAACAAAGATATTTTGAATCGGTTATTATTTACTCAGAAAATAATCTAACGGTTCATACGACGTACTTAGCAGATATTTACGATCAGATTGAAGACAGGAGTGTGTCCGGTAGAAGATTATCGCAGACGCTGCCGATGGCCTTGCCGTTGAGAAGAAGCAGCAAGAAGCCCACGCGGCGATACGAGGACCATTACGATGAAAAGGGAAAAGATTCAAAGATTTCGAAGATATTCCAGTTGGCGATAACCGCGCTCTCATTTCTCGCGTTCGGTGGCTACCTCCTTACGCTTATAATAATGGCGATTCGTCGAAATTCCATGAACAATACAAACGGGAATGTCGTCATATTTTCGGTACTCGATTCCGACGAGATTTGAATGATCCATTTTCGCGCGACATGCAAGATAGATTATACGTAAAAAAAATTCACGATATCAATTATTTTATTTCCAGAACCTGCAAAATCTGCAGAAACTCAAACGTCCCAAACGAAACATTGTAATTTTCGACCCGATGGAGAATAACTTCGAGACCGACAAACTCTACGAAGGAATGGTTATGCTTTCGAGAAGTTACGCTTTATACAATTAATTTATCACGTTATATATATGTGTGTGTGTGTGCGCAATTTAATAATCTATTATTTATTTTCAATTGTATTAAAATATACTCAATTTATGAAACTTAATTTATAAACATATTAAAAACATAAATATATTATAGCTGTACACATATTATATTTTCGAGTTTGTTTTAATTAAATTAATTACTCTTTATATACGCACATCTAATATATATAAAATATATATAAAATATTGCGATATAAGCTTTCACGTTGGATGTAACGTGCGCAAATTTTGACAAAGCACATTCCCATCGGAAGATTCGATAAAAAAATCACGATCGATTAAGCGAATGCGAAGAGCTTGCGCTTAACGCGCGAAGTCTGATTCCTGAAAATCCTAAAACCTAATAAAATCGAATAGAGGACCACGATGTGTACATATCTCGGAGAATATTCTTGGCATGTGGGTAGAGAGGTAGTTTCAAACATGGCTCTTCAAATAAACATCCAAGTGACTGCGTATTCTCCGCAGGCCTACACGCAAAGATAACCATGTGGCTCTTCCAGAGATATCGACTGCGCGTATACACGTATATATACCATTGTTCTATCGATATAAGCGAATTTTGGCAACACGCAAAGCACTTTGAGATCCAAGTCGTTTCTAATTGATTCGGAAGAACTATTATTGCGAGAACTATTATTGCGAGAACTATTATTACGACAGAATATAGGAAATTTATTTTTTTCTTGATATCTCAGATTATTCTGAATACCTCCAGTTTAGTTAGAATGTAACGAGTCAGAAAAACAAAAAGAGTATTGCGGGATCACGTCAAAGTTAAATTAAATGTAATTAACATTACTTCTTGCTTTCATGATAATTTTGTTTTTTATCGTTTCAAAGCAAGAAGCGTTACTTTGACACTTACGTCCGCAGCATCCGAAGCAGCATCATCTCGGCCAGGCCGAATCTTCTCGTGATCCCGCCCACCAGTATTTTCGTGGTCCAATCCAGTTAATCCTGCTAAGTCACAACTGGTGGAGCTGATGATTATTTTTTTCAACCAGAAATCTCCTTTCAACATGGCAAAGTCTCGTACTCTCATTCAGTTTTATGCCGTTCTGCGATGCTGTCGTGAATATTTTTTAACGAAACATAAATCCTCATTAAAAACAAAACAATTTTGACAGTTTTAATAATTTCTGTGTTTTCCGTCAAAATTACATTTGATGAAAATTCATTGTAATTTGTAGTAATAACGTGAGAAATGTAAGTGAAAGAAATTGCAGTAAACAATGAAGACATTAATCTGTTAAACGAACATTATTAAATTGTTATTTTAATAATGATATGTAAAATAACGTATAAAAAATAAAAATAACAAAAAACAAATAGCTCTCGAATTTTATGAATGAAACTCAACGCGAAATTAAAGATATAAGATGAACGGCTTCAACGCTACTCACGTCACGGATAACGCTAATTGTTCCAAACAATTGAAATTTGGCGTGGACCGTATACTGTCCAACGAAATTTGTGCAAAGAGGACAGGTAAGAGACTTAACTCTTGGTGTGTGTAATGTCTCTAAAATTAGAAGGTATAAAGTTTATATAACTGTAATATAAAAAATCTTAATTTTACTTTTATAAATAAAGTATCGAATTTGAGCGCAATATTATATTATCAAAGAGCAGAAGTTAATTTTATTTAAGTAACTGTAATTTTTTACACAACTGTATATGTGTAACTGTATACGCAATTCTTCGATAATTTTAAGATTTTCTCAAACCAGTTTCGATACTTTCTTCAATTCGTTGTCCCTGCGTTGAAAGTTGCGAGCGATGCGAAAGTGTTAGAGCTTGCATCTCGTTTTCTCATCCATCGTTACCTGAAGCTATTACATCTGTATCTTATACTGGAATCATGGAGGGAACATTAGGAACTGTATATCGGCCAGCACCGCTACGTCTTGTGCCAAGAAGTAAGTTATATATTTTAATTACACATAAACATTACAATAGAGTATTATGTAACTTTTATATAATTATTATATGACTTTTATATATAAAATAATAAATCATATGTATATTTTTTTGACTACAACACATTGGAAGAAATTTTGAAATTTTTAAAAATAATTTTATATTTACAAATATTTTAAGAATATTTACATTACTATTAACACTTTATCGATCGGATCCTTTTGCTATAAACAATGACTTATGGGAAAAAAATTAACATTAGTTTTAGTTAGAACGCCAGCTGGCGTGTTTGATCGATAAAGTGTTAAATATCTTTACTTAGAAACTATATTAATTTTCACAATATTTCTTAAAAATGTAATTTTTAATCTTACGTTATATGTAGAAAGATAAAATATACAAAAAAAAAATTATAAATTAGATAGAAACATCATAGAAAATAAACGTTTCTCTTAGCGTGTGCGATTGATGTCGGTTTCTACAAATCTCAGAAGAAAAAGAAGCTCTTGTTAATTAGATAATTATATTTAAAAAATTTTTTAAATCTAATTTTCTTCTTTGTTTCACGTTTACGTTAATCTCACTTCAAAAGTAATTAAAAGTTAAATGTGTGTGAGCACAATTAAACTCTTCAAAAAGTGTAAGATTATTTTAAGAAGATTTGACGTGAGGTCGCAGGTTACGTCATTGACAAATGTTGCCATATGGACATACTGTCTTGTCCCTTGTGATACGAGAAGCACGTAGAGCAAAATATTTACGTGTCGGTGTATTCTCGTGTTTCCTGTCTGTGTTTAAACGACATCTTAAGTGCCACCGAGCGTTTACGAGAGGTATAAACAGCGGTTTCGATATACATTTTCTCGGTTAGTTAGAATCTGGCAGAGTCCGCGTTTTTCTCGTTGCTATTTTTTCTACAATTAATGACGCTACAAACATATGCGTTTAACGAGATCTGTTCTAAATCAACGGGTTTGCGTTTTGTCGTTTGCAATTAATAAAAAAAAAACACGTGTTTCATATCACGTAACAACTTTTTGTTTTCTTGTGTTGCACAGAGATATATTTTTCATGCAATGTTAAAGTGTTTTTCTTTGAAAAGAAATGTCAAATTAATTATTTGCACGAGAGAAGTAATTACATGTTGCGAAATCTTCGACTTAGACACGTGTGTCTGAAGATCAACATAAACGCCCCGAAATAACTGTGATGTTAGAGGTATCTGTTCGAATTTGTTCGGAGATTTAGCTTTTGGGTGAGAGTACCACACTGTTTAAATACCTACAGATGTTGTATACTTTCGTACGGTTGTAAATCAATTCAAAGTACCCCATCTTAGAGGCTTCTTCGTACTGAGATTTGTAGAAACTGACACCAATCAAGCTAAGAGGAACGTTTATTTTCCATGATGTTCCTATCTAATTCGTAATTCTTCCTCTTTCGTATATTTTATCCGCACATGTAATATTTGTAAGATTAAAAATTACACTTTTTAAAAATAAATATTGTGAATTATAATATATTTTTTAAGTAAAAGTATTTAATTGTAATAAAATATATTAGTAAAATATAAAATTGTTGAAAAAAATTTCAAAAATTGTTTTCAATGTGTTGTAGTAAAAAAATATACATATAAGTTTATTATTTTATGCACAATAAAATATATAATATTCTTATATCCACTTATTTCAGCATCTATCTCATCTCCTTCGACGATAAGCACATCGGAAACGAATACACGAAGAAAAAGATCGTGGTCCAGAGCCGTGTTTAGTTCACTACAAAGGAAAGGTTTAGAAAGAAGATTCTCTTTGCAAAAATACATTACAAAACCGGACAGACGACAATTGGCAGCGACTTTAGGTCTCACAGATGCACAGGTTACAACTTTATAAATTAAAACTATATAGTCATTCGATACATAATTCATTATTTATTGTAAAAAGGTGCTTGATTAAATAGACTTATTCTAAGTTTGTTTTACATATTTATTTTTATATCATTTAGGTCAAGGTTTGGTTTCAAAATCGTCGAATGAAATGGCGACATACTCGAGAAAGTGAAAATACGATGTTAGCAGGTCCAGACTCTACACAGAAGGACTTTCCGCAGAAATTAATTAAATCGACTGCGAATATTACTCTAGAAAATGACGAAGAGGATGTAGAAATTGACATAGATTTATGAAAGTCTTATTAAATTCAAGTTTTTTAATAACATAAGTGAGAGAGAGAGAAAGAATGTTTTTGTTAGAAAAATTACACACATTAATTGTTATAAAAAAATAACTTACAATATAAATGTAAGACAGAAAGAGAGAAAGAATTGTTATATATTAATATTAATGAAGTATTATAAATGTGCGTATTTATATTTTAATATATTTTATCCATTATTATTATAAGTATATAAAAATACAGCAAGTGTGTATTAACGGTGTGAATTGTGCGTCGAAAGGGATCTTCGATCTTTTTTTTTATGTGTGCTTCCATGGCAACGATTTTATTATTTCTTTTCTCGTCATTACGAGAGTAACTCAAGCGTCATTACGTAATGATATTACGCTCAACGATATTAATATTTCTAAAGTGCATATTTTAATAACAGGTATGCAAAAAGTCGAGAATTTTTAAGTATATATTACATGTACAGTTTCCAAATTTTACTTGTGCTTGTACAAACTATGTTATCATTTACTTGACAGAATTTCCCACTTAGAAAATAGGTTTACGTTGTGTGTGTGTGCGTGTTCATTTTAACATTATATAATACAAGACTGTTATATAACTCCAAAATAAAATAATGCATTGCTTGGTGCGACCCATTTTTGTTGCTCGAAATCCTTCGTTGCAAGTATATCAGAATTGTTTTCATCGTTCGTCAACGAAACCGAAAGACGCATTAGCAGCTACGAAAGAAAGATTACTCACCAATAACGTAATAAGTAAGAAATAAATCGGACTAATAAAAACAAAAAAAAAAAAACAAATAGAAAAGAAACTATGAATTATATAAATTAAATTAATTTGTGCAAAGAAATTCTTTGCACAGTGATTAAAATATTGCTATTAAATAATTATTGTAATCTTACTTTGTTATTGTAATCTTATTGTAATCTTACTTTGTTAGCTGCCTCTGTAGCGCAATCAATTCCGGCAGTGAATACAACTGTGACATCCTCGAAAGTAATTCCACTTGTAGAAACAGCGTCATCTGAAGTAGCGACAGATGACATTGAAATTTCCGCGTCCAAAGTTGTGTCACAGACCTATGAAGATAAAACATCTTTACCGTTTGAGGAGATTCCTGGCCCGGCAATATTGAAGCTATGGGAAAAATACTGGAGATACGTGCCACTTCTGGGTACGCAACTGTTTTCCAGTCTGCTAATCAGCAGATTTACTCAGGGTACGACCCCTTGAAGTTCAACTGCTTGAAATCCGAAGAGCTAATTTGCATTTTTCAAGTTTAAAAAAATCTGTATGAAAACAATTTCATGATTATATAAAATGCACACACATAAATCGCAGCTCTTCAAATTTTGAGCAAATTGTCCCTTGTAAGCTTTATAATGAGCTTTAGAAAAAAAAAAAAAAAAAAACTATTGATATTAATATATCTTTTAGTTTTATATTTATAAAACAGAATTTTACAGTTTGATTAATCATCTGGGACACCCTGTTTATATTCTCAAAACAGTAACTAACAATTAAAGAAATGCAATCATTAAGTAAGATTAATTTAAATTATCGCATTGCAGGACGATTATCATGGAATCGCAATGTTACGCCGATTAAATATTTGTTCGACGAATATGGATGTCTTGTGCGAATCAATGGGCCGCTTGTGAATGACATAGTTATGATTCACAGGTGAGATATTACAAATGTTTCGTGTTTCTTACGACGTTAATTCGTTAATTGATCGTTCTAGGCCTGAACATATAGCGGAAGTTTTTAAGCAGGAGAGCAAGTCTCCCGTTCGTAGTGGTATTGACGTTCTTCAACACTACCGTCTTAATTACCGCAAATACCGCTCTGCTGGAGCATTTTCTCTGTAAGTATATACCGCAATTGTAATATTAGAGATAGCATTGAAAAATATGAACAAATTATCAGGCAAAGTTTGGAGTGGTTGGAAATAAAGGAAAAAGTTGATCAGCCGTTGCACGATACCATTTCAAGTTACGTCGGAAAACTGGATTCAGTGTGCGGCGAACTTGTTAGAAAAATTCGTACTATACGTAACCGACAGGATGAGGTTTGTTACATTTTACGAATGTAATATTTACAAGTATATACACCAATAAAATCTATAATAATCTTTTAAACCAATTGTTCATTAGGTGCCACAGAATTTTCACCAAGTACTCACTGCATGGGGTATGGAATGCTTCTACATGACCATGTTCGACAAGCATCTTGGTTTTCTAGATTTTAATTCGAAATCAACATCCGAAACCACAAAGATTATTGATGCGTTAATAACCGCGCACACATACATGAATCGTTGCGAAACCGGATTTCAGGTGTGGCGATTCTTCAAAACTCCATTTGTCAAAAAACTATTTGCAGCTTGCGATGTTCTTGATGAGTAAGTTAATAAAAGAGTTAAATATCATTTTTCAATACAACTTACGTGTTCTTTTTTTTTAATTAAATATGTTTCAAGTTCAAATATTACACAGTTTGCTAATATTGCTTGCACTCGCACATTTGTTTTTAATTGTTTCAGAATTATTGGAAAACATATTCACCAAATGCA
Organism: Pseudomyrmex gracilis; assembly: GCF_002006095.1. NCBI lineage: Eukaryota > Metazoa > Arthropoda > Insecta > Hymenoptera > Formicidae > Pseudomyrmex > Pseudomyrmex gracilis. The sequence continues at coordinate 133,447 of NW_018020645.1, forward strand.
CAACAAACTTCAAACGTTGTCGTTGTCGAAACAAGAAAAATCCACAAAAGAACCGAAATCTTCGTCGTTGCTCGAAAAGATGATGCTCCAACGTATTCATTCGGATGACATTTCTACTCTGTTGATGGACATGATGATTCTGGGCGTTCAGGCTGTAATATAATATACATACACATGCAATATAATTGAATTAACAAGAACAATATTAATTTAGTTGCATAAAACTACATTTAAAAAATATGTTTTATTTTTCTATAGGTCGTCAATTGCGAAGCATTCCTACTTTATTTCTTAGCAAAAAATCCTAGAGTACAAAAATTACTATATAATGAAGTAACTTCTGTTTCGTCTAAAACCGGATCTACTTTAACGAAGGAAAGTTTAGACAAAATGCCATATTTAAAAGCATGTATAAAAGAAAGCCTTAGGTAATAAAATTTAAAAAAAATATAAGTAATAATAGAATGTGTAGTTTACGTCTTTTTTACAAAATTTTAATAAAATTATATTTAATAATTAAAATATTTATACGAGAATTAACGCACAAAAAATTAAAAAGAATTTTATACAATACTTTTTATAACAGATTACGACCTGCATTTCCTTATTTAACGAGATTGTTACAATCAACAATTTCACTACATGGATATACAATACCAAAGGGAGTGAGTACTTTTTAGTAAAAAAATTGTTAATCAAAAGTTAGATTTGTAACGTAATAAATACCTTCTATTGTCTCAGACTTTCGTCATAATGGCGAATCAAATAACATCACAACGCGAGGAACATTTTGAAGATCCTGAAAAATATCGTCCAGAAAGATGGTTAAATCAGGACAAGGACGAGTATAATCGTTATCAGAAATATTCGTGTCTACCCTTTGGACACGGCGTACGATCCTGTCTGGGAAAAGATATGGCTGAAACACAAATGATGTTGCTTACCGCAAAAGTAAATAAATTTTGCACACAGTAAAAGATAAATGAAGAAACAAAAACAACACTTTTATTTTTTTCCAGCTGATCCGAGAATTTACTATCGAATACGATTACGCTGATATTCGAAGTCGATTTGTTATGATAAATGTGCCAAATAGACCGTTACGTTTTCGATTTGTGGATAAAAATTAAAAGATTATTTCCCGAAATCATTAAAACATAACAAGTACGTAATTTTATTTGAGATTAAGATATATCACGCAAATAAGTTTTTAATCTTATTAAGATTAAAGTGTTATATACAGGGTGATTCAAAAAACAACCTCTTATCCTTAAAAATACATATTCATGACTAAATTCTAAAACAAGATTTTTATTTGACAAAATTTTGTCTGAAGCTTACTTTTTGAGTCATTAATAAAAATAGGTGACCTGCCACGAGTCGGATACAAGAGATAGACAGGGAACGCAACTCACCGTCAGACACGAGCGATTACGTGTGGTGTCTAACGCGATCAGCTGATCGCTACTGTTTCTGCATATTTTTATTAATAACTCAAAAAGTAACTTCAAACAACATTTTGTCAAATAAAAAAGTGTTCTAGAATTTGGTCAAGAATATGTATTTTCAAAGATAAAGGGTTGTTGTGAATTATCCTGTATGTAAGTGTTTATTTACTTGTATAAAAGTCTGTATAAACACAGTAAAAAAGTCGGATATATCATAATTATATATATATATATATATATTTCGTCTCTTTAACAATACTTTCGTATTATNTTATTTGCAAAATAAACTTTAAGAGTTATAAATTATGAATACGATAGTTTACTTTTCTCTCTCGCTATAACAGATAGTTCACAAAATATAGCTTGTGTGGAGCTTTTACGTTTGAGTGTGTACGTCTTCGTTTTTATTCTTCGCCCATTATAATACGTATAAATGCCATGTATGAAAAAACAGTAGAAACATACTGAAAAGTTCAGAACTTTAGAAGAATTACAACTTAAAAATTTGTTCTTACATCTAATAAAAAAATATTAAATAAACCACATATGTAAATATTAGATATTGAGAAAAAATACAATAATTATTAAACGAATAGAATCTCACCGACGAGTAATAATTCATGGACAAGCTCGGTAAAAAGCCTGGAATTGATATATTAACCGGACACTGACTTCTCAATATAACTTGTATCAAAATCTTTTGCGTGGTCATGTCTTTGTCGTACCATAACGAATCGTAGGCGGCGGATGCTATGTCGCTACTCTGAAAGCATAGTCAATCAAAATATTGTCGATATACATTGTCGCGCACTTTGTTATTTTTCTCTGAGCCATTAACCTTGTTCATCACATTATCAGCTGGCCAGGCGTACATATAAAGTTCGACGAAGCCANAGAAAGCTATCAGAATAAATGAGCATTTCACTGACAAAGGTTGACGCTGTCATTGCACGTACAAAAATCAGAAAACAATTAAAANATCGCAAACAAAGTAATCGCCATCTCAAAATATTGTACTCACACTCATGAAAGTGAGATATCCGAAAATTACAGCTCCGGTACTGAAAGTCACGCATAAAAGTGCTATGTAAGCAATTGCGCGATTCACTTCTTTTGCGTAGCTAAAAATATAATAAATAAGTTTTAAAATTAATTGCTTGTCTTCCGCGTTACCGTTTTATTTCGTTCATTTATGTTGCGCACTTGAGCAATACGTAATGTTCGTGCGTGCATTTTATCAGCTCCTGTATATTCGTTATCGAACGAAATCGATTGGACAAGATATCGAATCTGATGGCTACGAACCAAAGTAAGAGAGCGGGTAAGGTATTAGCCGCTACTTGCGTCATACTTTGATAAATAGCCAACAGATGATGTGCGTAGATTATAGCTTTTAGCGGTTGATGTTGCACGTCAAACGGATATTCTGCGTCACAAGGAAACGGTTGCGGCAGGAACACCGGTCCGAGTCCCATACTAATAGCTGTCGTTGCTAGCAGATACAGAATGAAACCTGTAATTTAATTAAGAGCAAATTCAATATCATGTCCCATTATTGTATAAAGAACTTTATGTAAAAAACATTAAAAATATAGAAAAAAGTAAATTAATTAATTAAGGAAAAGTAGGAAATTAATTAATTAAAAAATCTTTAGCAATTTTGAAGATTGAAAAAAAACTAATTGTATCTAAATACGCCAATTTAAACTTATCTTGGGTCTGAGAGACCCATGTCACTCTACAAAGAGTTAATGGTGTAAATGTAAATAAGCCAAAAATTCGATATCATACTGTACATCACTTTGCACTTGTTGACATAATGTTGAATAATGTCTCTCTCATACTCTTGCGCTTGCTGATAAAAATCTTCCATTTCCAAAACAACAAACTATATTAAAATGTATATTTAATAAATGTCGAATTGTTTCATCGAAAAGCTTATTTCTGTTAAAAAAATACTTTTACTATGTAGATAAAACTGTCACCTGAAAACGTTTGTACTCCTTTGCAAACAGTAATAACTGCAGCACGATTTGTACATTGACGCTTAATTGACACCCCAATTTCATCACCAAAAGCGCGTCATTTATATTGTTGATAAGTGTCCATGTCAATGCAATGCTGAGTATTACCGCGTTTGCNACGCAGAAACACTGTAAAACATTGCGTTGAAGTTTTTGAAACTTCGTTGCGTCTCGACGAAGCGGCCAGCAACAAGCGACTGTCAAGAAAACCTTCAGAAAGGTAATTATTTTACCGAACGTTATCTTATTCTCCATCACACGCGGAAATACTTGGAAAACTCGTAGAAATTCAAGCTAGCATAATATGTACTTCAAATCACCCTCGCAATATCGTAGAGGTATAATTTCTATAGAAGTTGCGTGACGCTGTGAAGTGTAAATACAGTACATACAATAGNGAAGTTATATCACCCTTGGTGGTGAGAGAAATGTCAGTATTCGAAAGATTTTAATGCGCATATGGTGTAATTAAAAGGCAGTAGGGTTTACGGGGTTGGTATCAGCTGTGAGTGTCTCACGAGTGTGACGAGTTAAGAAATAATTGAATGCGTTTGAAAAATTAAGTAGATATCTCGGTAAAGCATTGCCGGACTTTAGGAGAGTTTCACAAATTTACGTTTATCACGAATCCGTTTCTTGTTTCATAAGTTAGACTTTATTATTTTCTATTTTCTATTCTTCTGACTACAAACTTCGTAATTGCTTTCTAATTGCTTTGTAATTTCTTCCGTATCACAGAAATGAGCAAACGCTGTTTAATAAATCATGCGTAAATGGAGAGTGTTCGACCGATTGTGCGTTTACAAACGTTTTCGATAGATGTGTATATGCAATTGTCTAGCTAGACTTAATTTTAACCAATTTTAAGTAATTTTTAGCCAAGACTGAACTACAAACTTCTAATTGCTTTCTAATTGCTTTCTAATTGTTTCCATACCACAGAAGTGAGCGAAAGCAGTTTAATTAATCATGCGTAAATGGAGATTGGTGCGTTACGAAGCTGCAATATGCACTTGCAAGTCATTACATTGTCTAGCTAGACTTAATTAGTACAGTGAAGTATAAGTAACAGCAACCTGGGGGGTTGCACCCTCGCGCGTAATTCGATTACAAGATATTGCTAGCTGTAGAAAGTGAAATATGAACAAAATATCATTACTTCACGGCATGAGACGCAGATATGCGTTTTCTGGCCTCATCAGTCTATCATCAGATAGCTGGTATAGTTGACAAAGCAAAAGAAGTTTGCACTTTAGTAATGACACAATGTGTGTAATAAACAAAAAAATTACGTTTTTATTCAGAGAAATATGCTTTTTTTGAAAGTTATTATTACATAATTATTATACAGATCATTTTGTAAACGTCAGTAACTGTATATCTTTTTGAGGTGCTACTGTAATTACTAATCTATTATCAACGTTGAATCAATTGCCATCATTTTTCGTAAGTACAACTCGACAGGTGGCTAGATAGGAGAAAGCTGTTGAGACATACTAAAAAATATATTAAGACGTTACGTAAAAATTACTTTTGATTTTTTTACTTTTAATTAAATAATTACGTAAAGTTTTTTGTACATATTAATAACGTCATAAATATAAATATATTTTTCATAAAGAAGTAGGATTATATGTGTGCGTAAATCATAATCGTATTATTTTTATACCTTACTATAGTTAAAACTTTCTTTTAATTAAATAGATGTTATTTGTATTTCCAGAATAAGAATAGTGATAATAATTTAAACACCCTGATAAAAATATTTGTGCATTGTAAAAAAAATATATTATATCTTATAGATATAAAGTTTATCACATAAAATACTATAAATTATTTTTAATAAGTTTAAGAAAATTAAACAGAAAACTATTTTGTAATTAAGTCACATTAACTCACGGAGGCATAATAATTTAATGATACAGTCGGTAATATGCAAGGCATATATATGATATGATATATATGATACGGCCATCGGGTTTAGGCCACGTAATAAAAGCTGTACAAAATTTTTCTGGAAATCAACTTTTTCATTATACCACGCAGAGTCATACGCAGCGTCTGCAATACCAGTGCTCTAGAATGTTATATTATTTTTGCCAAATGTATCAAGCATTACTGTTGCTATTTACATTTATGATTTTAACTTACTGCACTTAGCAGATGATCGGCTGGCCACGCGATCAGAAACACTTTTGTAAGAGATCCAACAACAAAAATTAAAAATGTTGACTTTACCGCTTTTGAGTACGGCTATCGAAAAAAGAAGATTGAAATGAACAATTTATAGGTAACTTTTCTGTACATAGTCACGCTGCGGCAAACAAGATATGTAAATAAATATTTTCTCAAGTACGATATGTACACAAACTATTTTTACAGAATGGTGCACATTTGATCAAATAAAAAAACATAAAAACTTAATATAAACCTAATAAAATTTCTTATTTACTGGAAGAATGAAAACATTTTAGAAATTGCTACTAAAAATTGTTTTGATTACAAAGTTTCAAAATAAATTTAATAGGCACACTTACGCCAAGAAAAGTGACGCCAGCAAAAACGACAGCTATTGAACTGAGAATTATCGCTGTCAATATTATGTATCGAATAGAGAGAACAACTTCCCTTCCAAAACTGTGCGTGCGTGTAAATGCAAGAACTATATATATTATTTATTTCTTGTAATAATATATCTATTTTTTTTTCATTTAAGAAAGTCAAATAAAAGAAAAAAAACGTATGTATACATGTTAGTTTTAATGACAAAATCAGATTTACGTAGCAACAAATTGAGTAAAAAACTTCTACATGTGTTAAAACGTATTTACAACACAAGTTCTTGATGTTCCTTTATACATGCGCGCAGGTCTTGAAATTTCGTAATTGCTCGAAATTTATCGGATAAGATATCACATCTCGCTGCCACGAACCACAAGAGAAGCGCGATGAAAACGTTGGAACACACTTGCATGTAACTTTGATACAAGAGTAGCGTGTGATGCAGATACATGACAATCTTAAAGAACAGAGAGTCCACAGTAAATGGATAGCTTATGTCGATTGGAAATGGATGTGGTTCTACAATCGGCTTGATGATGAGCAGCGCAAAAACGAAGGTAAATGAGCATATTGCGCACACATAAATCAATTTGCATTTCTGAATATATCGATGAAAAACTTTATTCTCTTCTGATTTNGCTCGTTCGCAATAATTCTCCAATTCGTAAGCCACGTACTGCAATCAAATTACACAAATGCAAGTGATGTAACTTATNTGTTGTTTNTTGTTTTGCAGTTGTAGTTTCAACNGTGNTCAATGCGATACGATGCGAATTGGCTTCTCTTACTTGAAGGCGATCGTATTGCACCGAGTAGATGATTATTTGCACCGGGATTGCGGTAGTGGTGCACAACTCGCAGCACAGTTTCATTACGAACAGTAAATTCGATCGTTTNACATAAATCGTGTATATTATCGCGATCATCATGACTGTTCCGTGTAGAATGGAAAAGCAACGAAATATCACGTGGCGTATCTTTTCGCATCTCGTAGCAACTGGCGGTAATGGCCAACAACAAGCGAATACCAAGTCCGTTTTTAGAAACGCGAGAATTTTCTGCATCGACAAAGTGTTCTCCATAAGTGCCACGTAAACTGTTGGTTTCGATCAGGGTTCCGAGAACGAAACACAACAGTTATATATTACATCTATGTTCGCGTATTGTATACACAAAATGACTGCGTCAAAAGAGAATGCTTTGTCAATCGCACTAAGGGAATATTTAATTGTCGTAAGCGCGGTTTCTTTGCGCTTTTTCATTTTTTGCTTTGAGTAGGTTTGCTTCATATAAGAAATTGTACGCGGGTAAGTTCACAAATTATTCAACTAGCGAACGACATAATGAGAAGTTGATGTGTACTAGCATATAATTATCTTCCTATTTTTTATTCGCAGAAAGAATTGTGAGTTTTGCCATTATAGATAGAGGTAGAGTAACAAAGGAAAAAAAAGCGGGAATATAGAGTTAAAGATGTATTGCGAATGTTGGTACACGACTATCACACCGTCGTTCTTTTATATTTTTGAAACGCAAATCATATTTAGTATTATATCTCATGTTTCGGAAAAAATTATTTGAAATATCGTTAGTTGTATTGTGTAATGTGTGCAAGTATATATAAAATCAGTTATCGTGAAAAAAAAAAAAAATGTAAATGCAAACATCTGTAGATACGTAAATATAAAAAATATATAGTTGTATTTAGTTTGTTTAATAATATACATCTAAGTTACAAATCTGTTTTCTACATTTTAGAGAAACTTTACTTCGACCAATATCTTGCAATTAGTGCACAGACGTTTGTATAAAAACTATATGGAACGCCAACTCATCACCGTCTCGAAATAATTATCATCGTGAGTCCGTATTTTAAGATATTATCGCGCGAAGATGACCGCGAGATGTAATTCAGACGCAGAAATGCGTTGTCGCACGCAAAGGCCTTAGATAAAATGCAATAAACGCGCGGTCTTTATTCGACGCGAGTAAGACAAAGAACGTGACACACTGTCGCGGTCCGACGGTCACAGATTTTCGGCAATATTCACAATTTCTTCAGATGATGTTCGGAAAAATACAAAGACATGATATTCAATTTTTCAATAAATCACACGCGCTAAAAAACTATGACGAACGGACGAGAGAGGTGCAAGCAATAAAAAAAAAAAAATAAAAACAACACATACACAAGTGACGAGCAAAGATAAGCTCGCGACCGCGACTGATCGGGACAAGAACAGCGACAAATAAAGACAATTATATTCTTATCATTGACCAACGCAAACCGCGATACACTACATTTCCGGCAACATATCGCGCGATATCGAACTCGCGGGGTAGCTCGTCGAGATTCGATTTACGAACAATATAAGTCGCGAGAGGTGCGGAAGAGAACCAACCACACTTACGTTTGCCGGCGACTCTCCACAAATCGGTAACCATTCTGCTCTTCCTTTTGAGATCGTCTTAGCAAGTCCTTTTCGGAGGTGGTTGTCCAGCACACAGTCTTACACCTCGGCATTACGATATACGTGAAAGACGATGAACTTGCGTGGTTCACGGTACGCGCAACAATGAAGTTTCGTATCCTTCGGCAATTGCTCTCTCCAGTGCTGTTCTTCCTGCTACGTAACCGAGCCAATCGAATTTTTTCTTTGGTGGCGCTGCGATTGACAGCGGCCACGTGTTCCTCGGCATAATAGCGACTCGGGCCCTTTCCGCGGCCGTATCAAGCCTGTTCCACCTTGATCGTTTAATGAGACGAACTTGTTGAGATTCATCTCCCAGCTTCATCGAGCCTGTCACTCCGTTGGAAGCTCCGATTTCGATTTTCTGAAGATCGGAGTGCGCTTCTCCCACTTTTGAAGTCCGACGTCAAAATTTCTGCCGAATATCCTAGGCCAGTAACATCTCATGCCCCTAAACCACGCGTTATCTCTGTCTTCTCTCTTTCTTGCTCTTCTCTACCTACCGGTCACGTACAGTGTGTTGCTCTCTTCACGCTAAAAATAACTTACAAAATAGCCGCCGAGCGGCATATCACAATACGCAAAAATATCGCAAACCCAAAGTAAGCGCATTCGCATGCGCTATGCAATCTAATGAGCTGCTCTCTCACAAATAGTGGGGAAACGCGAGCTCACCGCCTTCTGTGCCGGCCGGAAGTGCATCTTTGTGACGAACACAAAAAGTGTCACGTTACAACTTGTATAAAAGTCTGTATAAACACAGTAAAACAATCGGATATATCATAATTATATATATATATATATTTTGTCTCTTTAACAATACTTTCGTATTATCTTATTTGCAAAATAAACTTTAAGAGTTATAAATTATGAATACGATAGTTTACTTTTCTCTCTCGCTATAACAGATAGTTCACAAAATATAGCTTGNCGTAGCAACTGGCGGTAATGGCCAACAACAAGCGAATACCAAGTCCGTTTTTAGAAACGCGAGAATTTTCTGCATCGACAAAGTGTTCTCCATAATTGCCACGTAAACTGTTGGTTTCGATCAGGGTTCCGAGAACGAAACACAACAGTTATATATTACATCTATGTTCGCGTATTGTATACACAAACTGACTGCGTCAAAAGAGAATGCTTCGTCGATCGCAGTAAGGGAATGCATATTTAATTGTCATACGCGCGGTCTCTCTGCGTCACTTCCTGCTTTAAGTAGGTTCGCTTCATACGAAATTGTACGCGCGTAAGGTTACAAATTATTTAACCAGCGAACGTCGGAATGAAGTTGATGTGTACTAGCATATAATTATCTTTCTATTATTCTCCGCAGGAAGAAACGTGAGTTTTGCCATCATAGATAGAGTTAGTGTAACAAAGGAAAATAACGCGCGAATATAGAGTTAAAGATGTATTACGAGTGTTGGTACGCGACTATCACACCGTCGTTCTTTTATATTTTTGAAACACGAATCATATTTTGTATTATATCTCAATTTTCGGAAAAAATTATTTGAAATATCGTTAGTTGTATTGTGTAATGTGTGCAAGTATATATAAAATCAGTTATCGCGTGAAAAAAAAAATGTAAATGCAAACACTTGTAGACACGTAAATATAAAAACTATACGAATGTATATAGTTTGTTTAATAATATACATCTAAGTTACACATTTGTTTTCTATATTTTAGAGAGACTTTACCTCGACCAATATCTCGCTATTATTGCACAAACGTTTGTATTAAAACTATATGGAACGCCAACTCATCACCGCCTCGAACTAATCATCACTAGAAAGCACTGCTCGAAACGATGTCAAATAAGAAAATGCCGTTGACACGTACTGCAAAAATATATTGAAAAAGATACTTTAAATCCTATCATTATATTGAAACCTCTTTGATAATTTTTTTCTGATAAAAAGAGCTACTGATGTAAGAAAATAGAAAAAAAGAAAAATAAATAAAAATTTGAGAAACATATACACACATATATATATTTCTCATTGTGAACAGTAATAAAGTAATAACCGTATAAAGTATGATACAAATATTGGCTATATATTTTTGATAGTCTTAGTTAGTGTAATAGTGATTTCAGAAATAGTGGAAATCGTGACGTATGTTTTACAATGAGATGCGATGTTGTTAAGACTAATGTGACTAGCGTGACACTGCAACGTTGTCTTACAGATGCATAATGCTGCAAGGATAAAGCCGTGACTAAACCGGGAACAGATACGAGAACAGGTTGTTGAGTTCGAAGCATAGTGTACAGCAGAAGTTTCTGTGTACCGATTTCATTTTTGTACCACATCGAGTTATATGCAGCATCCCCAACAGAAGAACTCTGTAATGTGTCTTTGAATATTTCATGTATACTGCGACACAATTGTATTTTTTCTTTTACTTGTCGACACTGACCATTCTCATCAAATAATCGGCTGGCCAAGCGCATAAGAAGACTTTCGCCAGAGATGAAGAACATACTATCGTATATTGCATTTTTACGATCATCGGAAATCGCTACATGAAAATGAATTAATAAAGTAAATAAAATGGTATAAAATGTAACCTGAGGTGAGTAAATTTAAAAAAATACTCAGTTTTATAGTAAAGACTAACTTTTTATCATTTAAATTCTTGTAAACAGATAAATATGTTTTATATAAAAAAAATATTGCGTTAATTTTTTTAATTTTGACATGCGCAACCGTTCTAATGAAAAGAGTGAGAATTTATACATACGCCGAGGAAGGTAAGACCGCTGAACACTACAGTCATGGTGCTGACAGTTAACGATGATAACGTTAAATACGAAAGAGAAGAAGTCACTTGTTTCGTAAACCTGTAATGTAGCGTCTGTATAATAACCGTATCGCCGTGAGCAAATAAGAATGATTATATTGAGTCGAAAAATTCTTTATCATTTTAAGAAATTTGCAATAATTAACGTTGTTGTTAATTAATCAAGAATTCGCGAATGAGCGTGCATCCACGTGCAAAAGACCAGCGCGTTTCGCGCGATTATGATTGCTACGCGCACACATTGAGAATCTATAATTTAATTTTTTAACTCACGTCAAAATCTCTTGATGTTCTTGCAGACATGCCTTCCAATCGGAATAATTCGTAGCTGTGCAAAATTTTTTGGCTAAGATCTCGAATCTCGCGGTCGAGAACCAAAACAGAAGAGCAAGAAACATATTAGCGCATACTTGAACGTAAGCTTGATACAGAGCAAATGACTGGTGCAAATATATAATGCCTTTCATCGGCTGATAATCGATAGAAAATGAGTAATCTAACTCTAATACCGGATGATCTGTTATTAGTGGTAGCACAATCAGACTGGCTAAAGTTACGCTCATCATCACTAACGTCGCACTGTACATCATGAAATTCTTATTTATATATTGTTGTAAGACGTCCTTCTCCGCTGGGCTCGCATATTTGATGTAATGTTCCATCTTCCAAATTATATTCTGCAATTTTTTTTAGTTACACGATTCGCTAATTATTACACTTATCCAATCGCTTATTTTCTAAACAACTCATGTATTTTCTAATACATCTAAGCAAAATCATGTGTCCGTGATTTTATCTTTCTCAACCAGTTACAAAAATCAATTGTTTCTTACTTGCAACCGATCGTGTTGCTGCAAAAACAAGTAAATCTGCACCGGAATTTCACATAGAACAACTAACACGCAGCCTAGTTGTACTAACACCAACACGTTCTTATACTCGGAAACGATCTTGTACACTATCATACAGATTATCAATATCGAGTGCAAGGCGTTAAACAAACGAAACAATCTGTCACAAATGATTTTTATTTTTGTCGCAGTGGATGGCAACGGCCAACAGCAGGCGAAAACCAGATGTATTCTCAAAAATGCGATAACATTTTCTAATGTCACAGAACGTACCATAATATCTCTACTTGCGATAAGTTCTCCCGTGTACATCCCCCGACCGCACGCTTGTGTGTTTCGAAGGCAACTTGTCTCATACGATTGCTTATATAGACACGTTAAAATGTTATTAACCGTGAGAAATGTAAAGAAAAGTACAGTTATTCACTAGATTCTTTTCTGGAATATTATTTTCTGACACAATATTGAGACCGTGAAACAATGCGTTACTCCGCGAATAAATAATGCACACCGCGAATATTCTTCTCTTCGTGTCGAAAGCACTTAGATTAAATAAATAATGACATTTCATACGCAGAAAACGCGAAATAATAATCCGTATACGATATAACACTTTCTTCGTTGTTCACGATACTTTTTCAAATCATTCAAGTGACTATAAGTGCACGGAATATAGACGCGCATAACGTAATTTTTCACATAAAGCAAGATTTGCTGCCACTATTATTGTACCTTGAACACACAAATTTTTATTAGTTTTTCTCTTTTTATTTAAGACTTAATATATTAACGACTGTTTGATAAAAATTTATATTCTTCAATACAAAAGTTGTCTGTTACATGCGTACGACTCAAAATACCCATTAATATTTTTTGTTCTAATATCGATAAACAAAAAAATTAAAAGTTTAAATATTTACTTTATTATTTAATTTCTACTGTTACCCATTTGCATTTTTAAAAATGCAACCAAATACAACAAATTCTTTAGCAGAGCTTTATTGCATGGAATGGTATACAGCCTGACTAATATCATAACTCTGATATAATTGTTGGAAATATTAAAGCAACGTATTTAGCAAATGTCAATTACTTATTTTTATATAATTATTAATACTTATCATTCTCAATAAATAATTAGCTAGCCATGCGCAGATGAAGACTTCTATGAGCAAAGATGCAACCACGATAAAAAATTGGGCCTCTATGGTTAACGGTGCTTTCTGATATAATAAAAATATATTGCAAACTTACTAATACTTTATTAATATCAATATAAAAAAAAACCAACTACACGCTTATAAAGTATAGCTTACGCTTAAAAAAGTAAAACCACTAAATACCACTGCTGAATACCAAGTGCTGAATTCTATCGATGATAATGCTACATATCTAACAGTCGTAGTAACATCTTTCGCATATCTGTACAATCAATTATTAATATCTTCTAGTGTACAATCGATTATTAATATCTTCTAGTGTTTTTTAATGTTATAGTTTTAGGACTACAACTAAAAACATGACTTTATAAAACAAAATTCAAAATAACGATATTATTTTAGACACTTGTAGCAAAGACACTTGTGATTGATAAGTTGTAGAATAAGATTGGAGAAGTGCTTACACCTATGTAACTTGTACTGCAACTTACAAAATTACGTGCGTGTTTTGATAGTCAATAGAAACTCTTTTGTGCATATGCAGTATATGTTGTGTTGAAATATCTTAATGTTTATGTCTATTCTTTTTATATTACTTTATATTAATTTTAAAGAAAAAACCATGCTACCATGTATTTTGTTCAAAAATATTAGTAAATACATTAACACGTAAGTATGAATTGTTTTTTAAAGTACTTTTAATGCGTATTACTAACAACTATATACATGTGTAACTAGTATACAGATTATACATTCTTTAAATTACAACTTTCTTCATTCAAAAATATACTGTTCTTTATTTATGATTCGTTATTTTGCTCTTCAAACATCATTCGCATTGTGGTAAAGTAAGAAAATATAGTTGACAGATACTAAAATCATATGTACTTTTTCAATATATGATATATTTATTGTAACATAAAGATTGGCAATGACACACGCAGAGGTCAAATCGTTATCTTACCGATGCGTAATACCGTAAAGACAACGATGGCAGACCGCATGGCAATACAACAAGTATCGGTTTCTGGCTTCGTAGTATAATCATCTGTAAAGTTTTTCGAAAAGTTTCCGAACAATCGTTATACCAATCAGTTTCGAACGCTGCCTGTCCGACATCACTGCTCTAAAAAGAAAATATCTAAAATAAAAAATACTCTGAGTAAACACACATTCATTAACGTTATCCTTCACTAATAACTTACTATGTGAATCAAGTGTTCCGCTGGCCATGCATACATGAACACTTCCAACAATGCACTGATTGCTAAAAAGACACATTCAATCTTCAAAGCAGGCGATGCTCTCTGTTTAAGAAAACGACACAAATATGTGTAATATGTACGTGTAATACAAGTATATATAAGTATACGACAAATGTACGGGTGTAAGACCAAATTTAATATCCGGGTTGCAATGCGTGTATTATTGAGCATATGCTGCTCACTTCTGTCACGCAACAGCAGTGTTAAAAAAGACAATAGAAAAAAAAAACGAAGCACGTTTCTTGCAAAAATATATACTTACTGTAACAAAAATAAGACCAAATACGAGTAATGTTACTGTACTGAAGAATATTGTTCCTAACGCAAAGATACGAACTGTAAGAGCTACTTCTCCCGCGTACCTAGAAATTTTAAAGTTTGTTTGTATCTTATGTTATAACACTTTAATGTAAGACACTATTTGCAATTAAATAAATATTATACGTTAACGTTTGAAATATTTTTAATTTGTTTCAGAACCGAAGACAAAGCAGTACTCTTACTCAAGTAATTGCTGATGCTTTTCGACGCACTTTACAAAATCACGGAACTTTGTGACGGATCGTAAATCCTCGATCAACAATTTAAATCTTGCTGATGCCAACCAGAGTAACAACGCCATAAAGGCGTTCACAGACAACTGCGAGGCTATGAACAGACCCACTATAATTTGGTGCGTATACGTAATAACTCTCAGCGGTTGGCGGGACGCATCAAATGGAAATTCAGCAGGTGCTGGAAGCGGTTGGTCTAGCACGACGGGTCCCACAAACATGCCAAACAGACTCATGTAAAACATTCCTATACAAAAACCATAAAACTGTGCATACTTATTGACGTATTCTCGCTGAACAATCGCTCTTTCGCAAGGTTTTAAAAAAGCGCGAAAATTCTCCATTTTGTAGGTAACGCGCTGCAAATAAGATCCGCTAACGTTACACGTCAATTAAAAATATGCAATAACTATGTTTATTAAAAACGTTAATTATGTTCTCAAAATAATACGCAAATAATTCTTACTTGTATACGCTGATAAATAGCTAAGTGGCACAGAATGTTCCAAATAACGTGACTACAAGGAAACACACCCAATGCCGATTTTATAACAAGGTCGAGATCATCTAGATTTTGAACAACAGCGTATACCATCGACGCAATTACGGCCGCAGTCAACAATAAGCTGACGCATTGGTACAACTGCATGCACAAGAGTTTACGCTTACTCGCACTTTGTGGTAGCGGCCAAAACCACGTAACGAACAAACTCAACTTTACAACAGTGATTACTTTCTTCAACGTTACTCTTTCTTCCATGATTGAGTTAAACTATGTGCAAGTACATCACCAAGTACTATTTTGCTTATCGAGAATCATATTTCGTGCCGACGAGCAATTTAGGAACTTTTGTAATCAAATTATGTAGTTGGATATACAAAATGAAAGCACCACGTGTCATTTAGGTAAATGCTTTCACTCAACACACGCTACCTTAATACTGTTATTATAAAATATGCAGGAAACAAAACCTTGAAGAGACGAAGGATCGATCGATACGTGTTGCGCTTATTTCAATGCAAAGAGGAAAAATATGTGCGCATATACTGAAGCGAAAAAAATTGACGTGTAGAAGTTCGGGTAGTTTGTGAAAATATAGTATATATATATATATATATATATATCTAGTGAGTATTGTATGTGGACTACGATTAGGGTGAGAAGAAGCAGATAAATAATTCATCCACAACGGTAGAACTTGAAACGGCGATAATATTATGTAATCATTTTTTTTATTGAAATATTTCTCTGAAAACACGCTGTATCTTGCAGAAATCGTGCAGATTGTAAAGCATTTTGTAATACCTACCGGAAGAACTTCAAGAAAAATACTAGGATATTTTAACAAAATACTGTAAGTGCGATGTCAGTTATAAAACTGTTGAGTTTTATGGCGTTTTTGCAATGATCAATATAAAGAAATGTTTTTCTACGAAGGCAAGAGAAAAATTCGGCGTAGTATCCGGAAAATATTGCACGCTAACAGAATACTGCTTCGACGACTCAAAGGAATAACTTATTTGTATAACGACGAATAAACACTGTTACAAAAAAGGTGAACTTATTCATTTTGTAAAATACAACATAAGAAATTTTTTTTTGTATTTAAATTTTTATTTAGTACAAACTGTAGTAAACAATTTGTGTATATGTTTTTTGTAATATTGCATATTTTATTGCAAGATAGATATGATGTGTATGTATATGTGTATATGTATATCAAAAAATTATTAGCATAGGTTCATTGTGTATCAGTATATTTCTTGCAAGGTGATAGAATTTTCTGCAATACGTATACGTTTTGAGAATACCATAGTGATTTATAAATTGCGTTGCCAACGTTCAAACATTGTTATAAAAGCATATAATATTACTGTACGCTATAATAATATTGTGAACGTATAAAATACATTGAAAAAGTTTAGAATAAAGCTAAAAAAATACTTGTAATTTCTTCGAAAATAATTGCATTATTTATTGTAAATGTTACAATAAACAATATACGATACGTAAGATATGCAAATATCGTACTGTAACTAATAGATTACTAGCAGGCCAGCAACGCATAATTACTTGGGAAAGACATGTAAACGTCATCTGGAAAAATCGCAGTTTGACTGCTATTGATAGTCGCAGTCAACATAAATACGTATACTTAATGTAACTTATTGCATAATCATATATTTCTTCTTTAATATATATTTCTGTGTGCATAAACGCGAGTAACACATAATTTGTCACACAAACCAAGCTCGATTTATTTGTTGCCTTTGATATTGTACCTTATGTCGATTTTCCATTTCTTATATTTAAGACTTAACATATATTAACGGCTGTGTGATAAAAATTGATGTTCTTCAATACAAAATTTATTTGTAACTTGCATACGACTTAAAATATGCATTAATATTTTTTGTTTTGTTATTGATACGAGAAAATTTATAGTTTAAATATTTACTTTATTGTTACTTCTTACTGTTACATTTTTTTTATACACTTTGACTAAAGATATTACATGGTCATGTTATTTTAGAAGTTTTTTTTAGAAAAATGTATACGTACGTACGGTCGATCTTCTTTCCAGTCAATCACATTTAGTCATTTTCTACAAATACTGCTCGGAAGGTCGTCAAGTAAGAAAATGCCGTTGACAAATACTGCCAAAAGGAAATACACAGTTTTCATCGTATATTATCATTAATGTTTAAGAACAATTTGAAATAATTATTAGATCCATACAGATACTTGTAACAGATAATACAAACAGATACTTGATACGTAACTCCAAATTTAATTATTAACTGTGCATATTTGTACATAAACAACAGTCAAAAGTGATAAAAAAATATGATATAAAATACAGAATATACAATATAAAAATTGTAATAAAATTGTTAAACATGTTTAAGCTCTATACGTATATTTACAGTTTGAATGATAAATTACGCAACTTAATCCCGCATAAGCGGCGAAGCAACTCGCACATATCACAACTTACTGAGGCGTAGTAACTAAGCGAGAGAGTGGGCAGCATACATGGAACGGTAACAGTTACAGGCTGTTGACTTCGCAACACAATATACAACGAATCCTTTTGCAGAGCTAATCCTTTATTGTACCATATGGAATGGTACACAGCCTGACTAATATCATAACTCTGATATAGATGTTGGAAATATTAAAGCATCAACGTAGGTAGCAAATTACAATTACTTATCTTTATGTATAATTATCAGTTCTCACCATTCTCAACAAATAATCAGCTGGCCATGCGCAGATGAAGACTTCTACAAGCGAAGATGCAGCCACAGTAAAAAATTGAGCCTTTATGGTTAACGGTGATTTCTGATGTAATAAAAATATATTGCAAACTTACTAATAAGTTATTAACACCAATATAAAAAAATCCAACTACACGTTTATAAAGTATAGCTTACGCTTAAAAAGATAAGACCACTAAATACCACTGCTGAGGTGCTGAATCCTATCGATGATAATGCTATGTATCTAACAGCCCTAGTAACATCTTTCGCATATCTGTACAATCAATTATTAATATCTTCTAGTGTTTTTTAATGTTATAGTTTTAGGACTACAACTAAAAACATGACTTTATAAGATAAAAAACAAAACAACGATATTATTTTAGACACCTGTAGCAAAGTTTTGTTACAGATATTTAGACGTTATTTGTTAACCCATTTGCTTTCGCAAGCGGATTATTCTGCGCTTGATGACTGTCGCTTATCATCGAGTGAGGAATAATTCGCGCACAATACAACGACTGTCGCGTATCATCAAACGTGAAACAATCCGCGAACGTTTTGTGAGCAGGTATGTAAAAAACAATCGTGGTTGTTAGCGCAAGTGATACGGACCGACTGTTGAGCATCTCTCAATTTATGAAGGTGGTCGCGTATTTAGAATTATGACACAAATTGATTAATTATTATCATCAACAGTATTTTTTTCAGAATAAAAACATTTTACCGTAACAGTTGTTGATGCAACTTTATACAGATCATGAACTCCGAGAAGTTAGTAACTTGCTGGAACTTGTGCGACAAAATTTCAAACCTAGCCGCCACGAACCAAAGCAAAAGAGCTAAGAAAACATTAGCACAAACATGCACATTGCTCTGATAAACGGCCATCGTATGATGCAGATAGATAATAGTATTTAGCGGCTGATAGTTCACATGAAATGGATAACGCACTACGATGGGAAAGGGCTGAGATAGAAGTACTGGTCCTAAGATTATAGCAATTGCGGTTAGATTAACCCAGCACATTGTAATTCCGTAAAATAATTTGCATTTGTCGACATAATACTGAATTGTATTTTTTTCTTCTGTTTTTGCTTGTTGTATGTAGTTTTCCATTTTGCACGTTATGTCCTAAAAGCGTGTGGCTTTGTTAAAAAGTTTTAAAATTTATTAGGTTGGTCAGAAGATCTTTTCAAGTTTTTCGTATTAAAATACGAAAAGACTTTCTGATCAACCCAATATATTACTTTTTGCTCAGACCGTACAAAAAGGCCAAGAGACATGTTAAAAACGTTTTATTGTCTGAAAAGACAACAAGACGTTTTTAAGTCGGGTTTTTTTAGTCATCTTTTAGACGTGTGCTATCTGAATGTGACAATACAAATGGTAACGTTGCGTAACAAACCGAAGATAAACAAATTACATATCTTACTTGAAAATGATCATTCTGCAATGTGAATAACATAATCTGTACTGGAATTTGTAAAAACGCGCTTAGCTCGCAACCAATTTTCATAATAAGAATCATATCACGTTCACTGCCTAACGTATACATTAACGCTATCGATAGCAATAAGCCATTTGCACAACAGAAGACTCGAAATATGTTGTTAACAATTTTTTGCCATTTTGTGGCGTTTGCCGAAAGAGGCCAACAAAACGCAACTCGTAGATCTGCTTTTAAAAAGGAAATAATCTTTTCTATTGTCAATATCTCGCCCATAATCATTTTTCTCTTTTATAGCTTGAATATAGTGCTTTCTCACTACTTTGCGCGATCGACATTTATCTCATTATGAGACGTTCTCCCCACCACATGCGCAAAACTGCGCGACAATTCGACATTTGTGCTTAATAGTATACATATGTATATATATATATATATATATTTATATGTTATTGGCACGTAAGGCGTTAAAGTAAAATAATTCAGAAGACAAAGATAAAGACAAAATAAGGTAGTACTTTATAGAAGACTCTATAAGTGCGTTCTATAGACACATAACACGCAATATCGACAAAGCGACGATAAGGAAAAAAATTTTTCCATCTATCATTACTGCTATTCACATTTTTCTATCTTTTTAACATTTCTTTTTAATATTTCTTTACGAAGAATTTATGGGAAAAAAAGAAACAATCGCGAATAATGTCTAAGGAAAACATTTGCGTGTTGAAATATCAAAGTTCGCTCTTACCGGTGTTGCGTTCATCTATATTTTATAGCTAAAACACAGAGGGATGGTAGACATGGAAGAAGTTATCGCGTGCATTACCGTTACGAAGCGAGAAGTAAATTATGACAAAACAAATATCTATCACAGTTGAATGTCAATCCGTAATCTCTCGTAAACCGATTCTTTTCTCTGTAACATGAAACTTTGCTGGTTGATATTTGTGATTCGCAAGATTATTTCTCGTTTAATATCTTCGAAGGATTATATCCAGTATCTTTGTAATATGTAAGTTTTATAATATGAGGAAACATAATGCTGCAATATGTAAATATTCGCGCCCGCTGTCGATTAAGCGTAACAAAAAGGTAAATGTGATCAACTTTTCAATTTTTACAATTAATTTTTTCAAAAAATCAAAACCTGTTCTACCGCATTGTGTACATTATTTATAGATATTTTAAGAATTACTTGTGCAATTGTTTCTGCAAAAATTGTAAAAGTTCACCAGATTGGTTTTTGCTATTTTATTTCTTTATCGTTTTTTTTTTTAACATTTTAATGTAATTATTTGCATATTTTTCAAAACTATCGATGACAAGTTTGCTAAATCTACATCTTAGTCTTGTTGCATGACTATTCTTAACGTTGTAAAATACGAGAATATAGTTGATAAAAACTGCAACAGATAAAAAATTTATGTAAGTCACAAAGAAAGTATGCAACAGTCAGTTCTTAATTGCAATTTAATAATATAAATTGTGTTATTCACTTTTGATTACACTATTTGATTACATTTGAATGAATATACCTAATCAAGTAATGAGTAATTAATATCAAATATTAATAATAAGTACGTAATATAAATACATTTACTTAATTTCAAATGTTAATACTTCATTAATTAATTCTTCATTATTCTTGTTTATGATTATATAATTATTGTTATAATGCACTATTTTTGCATAACGTCAAGTTTCGAATCAAAGCGTAATATGAGAAAATTCTCTACTCTTACATGGTGTATTCTTTCTTTGTACTGATGGGAATTGAGACATACTTAGAAGGAAGATACATTTTGACGTTATGCGAAGAAAGCTTTATATATAAAAAAAAAACTCGATTTCTCACCGTTGCATAATAACTTAAAGATAACGATGGCATGACACATGGTATCGAAACAGTTACTGGCTGTTGAGCTCTCATCATAAGTATTAGCATGTCTTTTCGTAGAATTATGGATTGTTGATAGTACCATCGTGCGTCAAACACTGCCTGTCCCACTTCATTGCTCTAAAAAAAAAATAGTATTAAGAACTTTAAATACTCGCAGAACAAAACCGAGTTTTGCGACACAGAAGTGGAGATTACTATATGAATTAAGTGTTCTGCTGGCCAGGTGAACATGAACACTATTGATAACCCACTAAAAACTATACCAACGCATTGAATTTTCATTAATAACGGCTGATCCTATATATAAAAAAAAGAAAAACGATATATAATTTAATTTCAAATATAAAAAAGAGCTATTTCTAAAAAAATCAAAGCAACAAACATATTACTGGATAAAAAAAAGCAGTCATTGTCAATTACTTACAGTAATTAAAATAAGGCCTACTATTATTAACACAATTGTGGTGAACCATACGGTTGTTACAGCAATCAATCGAACTATAGCGATCACCTCTTCTGTATATCTGAGAGAAATATACATTTTGATAAATTTTAATATTTTGTTTCTCTTACGTCAAAATAAAAACTAAGCACTATGTTTCTGTAATGAAAAAAAAAGAGTTAATGTAAAAAAATTGTATCGGTCTAAATAAATTTTATTGACGAAGAGCAAGTATAACAGCAAGTATATCTTACTTGAGTAGACTCTGATGTTCCTGGATGCATTTTCTCAAAGCGTAGATATCCGTGACTATTCGCAACTTCACGACCAATAATTCAAATCTTGCCGATGTGAACCACATTAAAAGCCCCATGAAGATATTCATGCACAACTGTGCAGCTCCCTGTAAACAAGCCATATTCTGTTGCAGAAAGACAATAGTTTTTAGCGGTTGATAATAAACGTCGAACGGATACTCCGCGTTCGTTGGGAACGGCTGATCGAGCGTAAGCGGTCCAGTCATGACAAAAAAGCAGCTCAGATATATCCAGCATATAGATCCGCCGTAGAAGTACATGCATTTGTCAATGTACTGTTGCACGATTGCTTCTTCATACGGTTTAAGCAATTCGCAGAAAGCTATCATTTCGAATGTGATGTACTGGAATCGGTTATATACTTATTCTGTGTGCGTAAGTGTGCATGTGAGCGACGATATACATATATATATGCATTTACGTGGAAAAAACAGGTTTGCTAGAATAGCAAGATTAATTACTACTGTGATCAGCAAGAACAATTTGCTAAGTCTATTGAATGTTTTGTTTGGTCAACAAAATATTTTGTTGACGAAACAAACCATTCAGTCTCAGCAAATTTTTCTTGCTGACCATATAATAGCAAAATTGTTTTTTTTTAAGTGTATATACGTTTCGTTTGTTTAAAAAAATAACATTAAACGTATAATTTACTTGTATGCGTGTAGAATAAACTCTGAAGCACATGATGTTGAAAACAGCTTGTAGAGCGGGAAACAGAACGCTAATTGATTTTGCCATGATAAGAGGATCGTCGAGATGGTTTCTGACCGTGTTCATTAGCCCAAGAGCTACGCTAGAGACTACAATTATACAGAAATATTGATACAATGCGGCACCGATGACTTTCAATTTAATCGCGTCCCTTGGAAGTGGCCAGCACCAAGTAATGAACAAACTTAATTTCACGACAGAGATAACCTTCTTGAACGATACTTTTTTCCACATGATTTAGAACACGCGTACGTTTGTGTTTATACACTGAGAGAAAATTTCAGCGCAAGCAAAATTCTTGTTCTCTATCGAATAGATTATCGCAAGAAAATTTACGGAATAAAATGAGCGGTTGAGGTAAAACGGGAGATTTACAATTTCCTACAAGAAGAGTGTCTACAGAAGTCTTGAAAAAAGAAAAAAAAATGTTAAAATAGGGATATGGTATAATGATCGTAATGTAAGGGTTTGGTTACTCTACACGCTCGACATGTACTGTTTTTGTTGAAACAATATGCGCGGAAGCTTTCAGACTTTCTTTTATCTTGCTATATAATATACTCAATCCAAGACTGTACAGAAATGTGTGATTGATAAGTTGTAGAATTAGATTGAAGAAGTGTTGGCACATACTATGCAACAAAATTGCTGCTTTATTATTTATCACGTACTGAAGTTTCTCAAACGCGTGCAAGTTTAGTTTCTTATTTTCAAATAGTTGAGAAGAAACCTTCACCAATGTATTACGCACGGTATTTGAATTCGATGTTAGCTTTGCTTACTCCTATGTAATTTGTACAGTAACTCGCAAAATTACATACGTGTTTTGATAGTTTACGCTAGAACTCTTTTGTATAAAAATAATATATGGTGTGTTGAGATATCTTAAAAATGTTTTCTATTATTTTTGTACCATTTTATATTATTGTTGAAAAAGAAAACATACAAACACGTATTTTTGTTATGTAATATTAGTAAATACACTCAACACCTACGTAAGATACGTCTTTTAAAATACTTTTAATGAGTATTACTAAAAACCATACATATGTAACTAATCCACAGTTGTACCTTCTTTAAATTATATATTTCTTCATTTAAAACTATCCAAAATATACTGTTTTTTTATTTATGCTCCGTTATTTTGCTCTTCAAACATTATTCGCATTGTGGTAAAGTAAGAAAATAGAGTTGACAGATACTGAAATCATATGTACTTTTTCAATATATGATATATTTATTGTAACATAAAGGTTAGAGCAATGACACGAACACGCAAGAGGTCAAATCGTTAAATTACCGATGCGTAATAAGATAAAGACAACGATGGCAGACCGCATGGCAATACAACAAATATCGGTTTCTGGCTCCGTAGTATAATCATCTGTAAACTTTTTCGAAGAGCTTCCGAAGAATTGTTATGCCAATCAGTTTCAAACGCTGCCTGTGCAACATCATTGCTCTAGAAAACATTATCCAGGATAAAAAAAACTCTGAGTAAACATACATTTATTAACGTTATCCTTCACTAATAACTTACTATGTGAATCAAGTGTTCCGCTGGCCACGCATACATGAACACTTCCAACAATGCGCCGACTGCTAAAAAGACACATTCAATCTTCAAAGCGGGCGATACTCTCTATTTAAGAAAACAATACAAGTATGTGTAATATGTACGTGTAATACAAGTATATATATAAGCACATGTGTATAAGAACAAAAACTATATCCGCAATGCGTGTACGCGGCAATCTCGTATTATCCAGCATATGCTGTTAAACTTCGTCACGCAACAGCAATGTTGCAAGGGACCATTGGAAAAAAAATGAAGCGCCTTTCTAAATACAAAAATATATACTTACTCTAATAAGATATATACTTACTATAATAAAAATAAGGCCAAGTACTAGTAACGATATTGTACTGAAGAATATCGTTCCTAATGCAAAGATGCGAACTGTATGAGCTACTTCTCCTGCGTACCTATAATTTTTAAATTTTGTCTGTATCTTACGACACACTTTATTTGTTCTAAGACACTATTTACAATTAAAGTATAAACAAATATATAAACAAATATTATACGTTGACGTTTAAAATATTTTTAATTTGTTTCAGAACCGAAGACAAAGCAGTACTCTTACTCAAGTAATTGCTGATGCGTTTTGACGCATTTTACAAAATCACGGAACTTTGTAACGGACCGTAAATCCTCGATCAACAATTTAAATCTCGCTGACGTTAACCAAAGTAACAGCGCCATAAAAGCGTTCGCGGACAACTGCGAGGCTATGAACAGACCCATTATGATTTGGTGCGTATACGTAATAGCTCTCAGCGGTTGGCGGGACGCATCAAATGGAAATTCAGCAGGTGCTGGAAGCGACTGGTCCAGCATGATGGGTTCCAAGAACATGCCAAACAGACTCATGTAAAAAATTCCTATACAAAAACCATAGAATTGAGCACACTTATCGACGTATTCTCGCTGAACAATCGCTCTTTCGTAAGGTTTTAGAAGAATTTAAAAACAATTTTAGTATCCGAAAATTGTTGCACGCTAACAGAATACTGCTTCGACGACTCAAAGGAATAACTTATTCGTATAACGACAAATAAACACTGCGACAAAAAAGAGTAAACTTGTTCATTTTGTAAAACACAACAAAAGAAATTTTCTTTTTTATTTAAATTTTTATTAAGTACAAACTGTAGAAAACAATTTGTGTATATTTTTTTCTTATAATATTGCATATTATATTGCAAGATAGATATGATGTGTATGCACATGTGTAAATTATTAGCATAGCGGGTTTAGTATGTATCAGTATAGTTTTTGCAAGTTGATAGTAAGAATGTATTGTAATATTTTCATGTCATAGTATAATTGTTATAATTGTTTTCATTGTACGTTATCTTTTTCGATCATTACTCGTATGGCCGTGAAGTAAGAAAACCCCGTTGAAATAAACTAAAACATAACAACACATGAACAGATAAAAATATTTTTTGTAATTTTATTTTTGTTTCTCGTGGTGTTTTTATATTTTATACAATACGCACTCTTATACGTGCGTGCAGACACACACGTATCGCATGAAAATTATTTAATTAAAAAAAGATGAAAAGAGAGGATCTTGTTTCTTACCGAACTAAAATATTGTAGTGACAAAATCGGTATGACACAAGCGATTGTAATGGTAACCGGTTTTTGGCATCGTAGTATAATGGGAAGCAAAATTTTCTGCACGTATACGTTTTGAGAATACCATTGTGATTCATAAACTGCGGTGCCAACGTTCGAACTCTGTTATAAAAGCATATAATATTACTTAACGCTACTAATGAAATACAGTAGAACCTCCTAAAACGTATACACAGGCGGGACCGACAAACTTCCCAAAAAACATATATACTTTCTCTTTCCTCACTTTTTAATTCACGTATACGTAAAGACTTACTTGATATAAATGCGCAAGCGCTAGCGCAGTTTTGGTTTTGACCATACTTAGGGGTGGAATAAACAATAAAGGGGGAAAAATATACGTTTTTTGAAAGTGGATTTGTATACGTTTTGAGAGATTCTACTGTACATTCAAAAAGTTTAGAATAGAATGAAGCTGAAAAGATACATCTAATTTCTCTAAACATAGATGAATTGTTTATTGTAAATATTACAATAAACACTATATATAATATACGATATAATACTATATAACATACGATACGTGAGATATGTAAATATCGTACTGTAATTAACAGATTATTGGCAGGCCAACAACACAAAAGCACTTGGGAAAGAGATATAAACGTCATCTCGAAAAATTGCAATTTGACTGCTACTGGTAGTCGCTGTCAACATAAAAATACGTATATTTAATATAACTTATTGCGTAATCATATAATTCTGTGTACATACGCGCTCATGTTTTAGTACAAAATGGATGTGTTTCAAATTGACATAAGAACAAATTATTCTTACACTGACAAGAGCGAGTCCGGAGAATATTAACGCAAATGTATTACTTTCCACTATTACCAAAATCAGTAAACGAACATTTTGAATTACATCATTGGCGTATCTGGAAATTATATTTTTTATTTTGTCTCGTCATAAAAAATCTTAGAGTAATTTTTATCAATAAAATAAGTAAAACGTGCTTCACAAATGTTCAATAAAACAAATTTTTTCTTCTACAATCTTTGTACTCTTATTCCGTATTGTTACTAAAGTTTTACTTGGTTACTTTTTGTTTATGTTAACATTTCACTATCGTACGTATTCGCGCGTGTGTAGAATAATTTTGCGCGATACGCGGTGAATTGTTAACTGAAAAGTGCGGAAAGCAAAAGAAAGTAACAATACAGAGAAGACTCGGTCTCGACAAAGTAACAATAGAGAAACTTCGACAGTACTTCTTTAAAATTACGTGTAATTATATCACATTTCTGTTAATTCGATATTAAATCGATAACATCGATCGCGTACTTTAGTACTTTCTGATGCTTCTGAATGCATCGTATTAAGTCGTTGACATTTGTTGTTGTTCGTATTTCGGTGCACAACATGTCGAATTTAGCCGATGCGAACCAAAGCAAAAGCGCAACGAAAATGCTGGTGCACAATGCCGACGATATCTGCAAGCCAACGAAACTCTGTTGCGCGTAAATGATTCCTAACGTCAACGGAGAAGTCAAATTGAATGGATATTTAGCGTTCACCGGAAGATTATCAGACGACGGGGTGGAAACAACATAAACCGTTGTCAAATAATACAATATTACGGCCGCAATGTAAAACGTCCCATAGTTGTCGACATATTGTTGTAAGATTTTTCTTTCGTGACCTTTAGCACGTTTACAGTGGCTTTCCATTTCAGCAATTAACGGCTACGATAATGACATTAATATGCCATTTGTAAAGAAAAACAATAAGCCTAAGTCTAAACCATTTGTAATTTTTTACATACTTGCAATTGTTTATGATAAAGTTGACATATCGTTATATCCGTTATACACTGGATGTTGCCAGCCAGTATGGGAATCGATTTGACGCAGATGTTTGGATTGCTGATGCAATCTTGATAACTAACGACTATCGGCACGAAAAGACACCACAGATTTGCGTAACTCAACCAGATTAACGTTTTGAAGCGAACTACTTGCCATCGTGTTGCCGTGGCCGACAGCGGCCAAAGAAGTGATATGAACACGCTTAATTTTACAAAAGCAATCGCATTTTCCGGAGTTGCTTTCGCTAACATCTTATTATTTGAGCAGTTGAATTCAAAAGGGGTGCAGTAGTGTGATTTCTTTCGCGGAAAAACGCCAATAGACATGCAATATAAATGTGAGTTCGTGCGAAAGAGAAATTTTCAGTATGTCTATGTAATATTTGTTGCTTCCCTACACAAATAATATATATATAGCATTTCTCAGACACAAACATCTGGTAGAGAAGTAAAACTTCAATATCAAAGAAATATTTGCATAATGTTATCGTGACTACTCTCTAGTACTCTGGAGATATACATGTTTATAAGACGCAATTGTGATACACGTACACGTTATTATTTTTGCAATTTCTCTCTCTTAAAATAATACGTTGAAGAAAATGCATTGTAATAATGTTGAATCAATAGTTGTACATAATTGAAAACGAAAGCTCTTTTACGAGCTCTTTTTTTCTGTTTCTTTCAATTTGTCTACGACTCTCGAGACCAATGTACTTTTGGAAAAGCTGACTATCAAACATGTCTGCATTGTTTTGAATTATCGTATTTAGAAAATAGAAACGCAAGTGCGATTTGAGATCCGATTTATTTTGAAATATCGTCTCTTGCATCTATCACTGTCGGAGTTTCAAGTCTCCATTCTGGGACACTATTTTTATCTACATAATCTATCCACATAATCTTGATAAAAATACTCTTCTCTATCGCAAGTATAATGTTTATGAAAATTATTTTATTTATTTTTATTTTGAACAAGCGAGTGCCGATCGAATTCTACCAATAAAATTCGACGAAAGTTGCGTCTCAATGAAAATTATGCAAGAACATATGCTGACTCACGCACAAGCAACATCTTGTATTGTTCTTATATTTTTGCACACTGACTATTATTATTATATTCTGACGGATAACGCAAAATATAATTTATATATCTACGTAATATATGTGTATTTATATTTATACAGAAATTTTATATTTAAAAAATTATCAATACGTGTATGTTAGATTTATTTTTACTGTTAGAAGGAACGCTCACATCCATGAAGAGATACACTGTATCTGCTGCCTGTTGCACAGTGTGTATTTCAAGTGTATGGCAACTTCAGAGTTTGCTTGCGAAATTCTATTTTCGTGCAATAATTATTCCAGAGACAAGGGCAAAGAAAGGCCAAAAGAGTCACTTTAAAGATGTTTAAAAGACGACAAGACGTTTTTAAGTCATCTTCTAGTTGTGTTTAGAGACATGTGGTTTGAGTGTATATACGTGTGTACGCACTGCAGAGCGGCTGCAGATTAACTTTGTTCGTTGCCTGTATATGTCGCACTGAGAGACACACACACACATGTTTATTTACATGTTCTACTATAACAAAAATATATAAAGTAGCAATTCAATTCTCAAACAAATAAAAATCGAATATAGCGCATAATTTATATAAGTTACATAAATTTTTATATACATAAAAACTATAAAACAGAAATAAATAAATTTACTTCTAAATCTAACAAAAAATATACTAAATATATAAAATAAATATATAAAAAAAGTATATAAAATAAATGTACATATATATATTTATATATTTATATAAATAAATATGTATATTTATTTTTTTATATATTTAGTATATTTTTTGTTAGGGGTTTGAAAGAGTAAATTTATTTATTTCTGTTTTATATTTTTTATGTATATAAAAATTTACATATGTATATATGTATATTTATTTATATATGTATGTATTTTTGCAACAAACTTAAAAGCTAATTTTATCATCAGCTAATTGTATCACCAGCCAATATATCAGATTCCGTCATACTTTATTATAAAGATATATATGTATATTGTACTTATATATATACATATACACATAGAAACACACACAGATACACACTTTTGACACACTTTTTTATTATCAAAAAAAAAAAAAAAAGAACTGATAATGTTAAATCTGCCGATAACTTTCCTATTGTTGGTTTTTACCATCAGATGAACGAAACTGGAGAGAGCACGAATGCAAATATAATGAATTCTTCTCTTGTCTTATAATTAATTCCTTGTAAGTTGTGAGTATCTCTCTAATAGTCTCGGCTAATTCACAATTCACGACTCTTGACAAAGTATCTTGTTGACAAAAGTTTTCCGAAAACATCTTTCACGAGTTCGCACAACTCGGCAGTGGTTAGCCGCTCAGCACTTCGCGCTAATGCGCAAATCTTAACGCGACGCCGACGCATCGCTGTCTTTTGGGCGCGACAAAGGATATATTTCCGACTCCGTGCAACTTTGGCTTATACGAATTTTGTTAATTAGCGTCGCGTTGTTGCGACAGCATTATTCCCTTGTGATTTCATTTCCGCGGCAACGCGTAGTCGAGATGGAGTTACATCACGAGCATAATGGACTCGAGCGAAGAATGCGTCTCGGTATTCCCGTGCGAAGCTTCTTTCGCGGAAAATCTCCGGCTTCATCCTTTAAAGAAACGTTTCAAATTTGCAATGCACCGAGAATGACGCGTTCGCTCGCTTGGTTGCTTTCTCGGTGCAGCTATGTAGCATTTCTGATCATAACCCGTGTGAAAGTTTGAGACCGTATTAAACTTTATATTGCCATCTGCCAAGGGAAAAGCTTTATATACGCTTTTATACTGTCTCACGTCCACGTTGTGACACGAATTTACGAGTGACATTTCGTTACACTCGAGCCGCGCCAAATCTTTTTTTCAGGTCAGCTAATAATCTCTTTTTATTATCGCTGTCTGTCTGCACAATGTTTCGTTTTAGCATCTTCTTTAAAATAAAAACTTGAAATAAAGTTTCATATTTATTACAACTTTGTGGTAACGATATAATATAAATGTTAAATTCAATTGTTTAATAAAAAGCTTTTTTTTCTAACAAGTTTATACATATTCATAATATGATCTAAGTTTTTTAAATACATAAATTAAGTTTTTTAAATACATAAATAATTTTGTACGTTCTTGATATAAGATATTTCTTGATTATCTTCTATAAACCGTGATTTCTGAGCTATCAATTTTGATTAATAGATAAGCAAATAAAAGAGATGTTATCAAATCAGAGATAATCGATTGTGATATTATCTGCTCTAATAAGTTTTCAGTGCTGTATCAAAATGTAAAGCAACGCGACGTCTGCAGTACAAATATTTGATCTTGTTGATTTTGAACAAAATTAAGCTTGTAAATTTTGTTACGCCACTTTTAAAACTAATTTTTATATTTAAATAAAAAACAAGAAACAATGATTCAATTATCACAGTGGTAACACAATATTTGTAATGTTGTAATATATCAAAGAAGTGTAAGGTGGCAGCAGCTGCTAACTTAGGAAACTTATAGTTTGGCTAATGATCTAAAACGTATAACTGATTGAAGTGGATTGGAGTCGAAAGCGAGATTAATGTCAATAGCTTTCTCTCTCTCTATTTCTCTCTTAATTTCTAACTCACAACCGGTGGTGAAATAGTTCACGAAAATTGAATGTAATTGATATTAAATCTGTTCAATCGCACTTTAGTTGACCGCTCATACTCGCTAGATAGAGAGGAGATAATAGAAATAATATACAGCTTGAAGGAACATAAAAACTTGTACAAAGTTTATGTTAGATAAGCGACATTGTGCATATAACAAGTGAAATAATTAGATGTTTACCTAATTAGTAATTATAACAACAAGATTTGTTTTTAAATATAAAGAGAATTACTTACTTACATATATTAAACACATGTTAGAGATATAAATTAAATATCCGATATACCCGCGGCTATTTGATAAGAAACGCATATTGCGCACACATTATAAATATACAGAAAATAATACAATGAACACGTCACGCTAATTGCGTTTACCAATACAAAACATTACGATATACATTTTCTACATTATATTTTCTTTGATGAAAACAGGATTAACACAACACACGGCGGACTGGTTGATTTCGCTAGCAATCTGACGTTATAAAATCGGACTGACGGATTGACGGATTAATTAATCGAATCCACAGTAACCCCCGCCGACTGCCGTTAATTTACGCAGATTTATCGAATAAATATGCGGATTGGTTTGAAAACGTACGGTAGTTTTGGAAACATTTGGCCGTGTGTTTTTTTATTCTTGATATGACACGCGCGCAAGAAATGATCATATTTATTTAGCAATCCTGTTCTCATGACTCGTGAAAAAATGTGATTCCCGGACGATAACGTTATCGATGATATTCCAACTGCTTATATAGGTCGATCGACTATGATTCAACTTCCTTGGAACAGTACTTGCTGTAAGAACAAAAAAATATTAAGAGCTGAATATTTATAATTAAAAGTTGAGAGTAGATATAAAATATTCCGCGAAAATACGATTTAATAAAACAGTTATGGTACAACAGTATTATGCAGTGCGTTGTATATTTTTGACGCAAAGGAAAGATACTCACTAATATAGCAGTGTGGGAATTAGAACGATCACAACGGAAAACAAAGTGCAAGCCATGGCAGACAATAGAATTTCGCTGTCACTTAATGTTGTTGTTCGTACGCGCGGTGTTTCGGCAGTAGTGCTCTATAATCAAAAAATTGAGAAAACAAAATATATAACAAACAGGTACGCAAAGTTTCGAGAGACGGTGAAATTTGAGAGACAGTGAAAAAGTATTTAATGGCGGCTAATAAACGTATGCGCGAGAAAAAGAATTTCAGATAGCTAATTAGTCAACCACTTCGGTCGAGTTTGAATCGAGATTCGCACGACTGATTTAGAATTCCCAACGCGTATATGCAAGAAGGCGTTAATCCCTTAAGCAGTGATAACACAACGGAACTTTATAATCCAGTTTCGAACGCGTGTTCTCTCGAGCGCGACCCTCCGCTTCTGTTCGCCCTCTTCCACCGGTTTCGCTTCTATGGTCTCATCATGAAGCTCGTTTATTCTTATGTTTACATTAAATGCGATCAAATCAAGGAGAACAAGTAAGACAAAAAAATTCCCTTAACAAATACTGAAAATTTAACAAGCATAAAAATTGGCATTTGGTTACATCCGCGAAACATCATTACGTGGCGAAAACAGATATATTTTTTTTTTAATAATAAATCACGGATTTCTTTTCCAGATGGAGTCGGTTACCATTTCGAGAAAGCGGCAGGGAATTAATTAAAGAGAAGAAAGTTAAATCTTCCCGCCGAGAGTATTTAAACGGTCGCTTGTCGTCCGAGCTTTCAAGTTACGAGGAAAAGAGGATGGTAGAGGAGGAGAAAAAGAAGGGATGAAGAGCCTCGTAAGTATTACAAACGAGATGAGAGATGAGGATGCAAAGCATTCCATTATACCAACTCGACTTCTCTCGTCCGAGTGAAACCGCGATATCGTAATCAAGAATCAAAGGTTTGTAATACGAAATTAAATGCATTTTTTGCCTTACGGATATACATAGCTCTCGTCTCAAAGCAAATTGCGCTGCACTCCGCGCTCCTTCTCTGATGAGAGAAGATTAATATTTTGATATCTTTAATTACGGAATCTACAGTACACGTTATGTACGGGAAAAAAAAACGACGGCAATGCGGATGTAACACGATTTGAATTCGCGCACAAAAAAATCTATCTTGAAATAACAAGGTGTTTGTTTTTACAGATTTGATTCGACGCGATTATTATTATTATACTCATCTATTTATTGGCAAAAAAAAAGACCGGTAGTATTATTTGCTGGAGATAAAATGGATCATATTTTATCAGTGCGCTTACACTCTCGAGTCGTGTTTCCCGTACGCATTACATTTTGCCGAGATATGACAGGTATCACAGCTCACAGTTCGATAAACACTGGTATATTTTTGATCACTGTGTTATCGGAATATATAACGGGACTTTGCATTTTTTTTTTTTTAGCGAATATTAACTGCAAGTTATCACAAAATGTTTATTTTGTTATATATATATATATATGTATAATGTGGATGTGTTATTGTGAAAGATATAGAAGCTAAAGAGTGAGAAAATCGATAGGATTGGCGTCGAATAAAATGTAAAAAACTTTAAAAAAAAATCACAATCAAGTTAACAAAACAAAATTCTTTGCACGCAGCAAATAAATATTCACGATCTCTGTCTCGGATAAAAAGACATTTTTACGCTCACAGATAGAAAACAAAATAATTTACGCAAATTGGCAAAAAATGCACATGTACACTAATTTACGTGCTTTAGTGTAACTAATTGCCGGCGCTTAAAATTCGCGTTAAGTTGAGTTGGCAGAGAGGTCGGGGGTTGTGCTCCCGTGTCAGACAGGGAATCGAGTGGCACCGTCGACTTGTTTTTCGATCCTCATTAAAACTTTTGCCGACAACGTCGCCCTTCCGGAGGAAACGGCTTATTGTTTAACTTTTGGCTCGTTATCATTATTTGACCCGAAAATGTAATATCGGGGCCACATGAGCGGGTTAATCGCGCGACACACAAACGTCGCGCACTTACCGCACCGCGACTTTGCGCCACGCCTGCCGCTGAACTTTACGATCCGGCGCGAGAGAGACTTATGCAGTTCTCAATGAGTACGTGAGAACTTCTATCTTAAACACACTCGGCGCCGAAGATCTTAGGCGAAATAACTTCAAGTTCCAATTGCGAATACGTTTCGGAAATTGTTAGTCTCACTTGATACCGTCTGGCAATTAATTAAAATTCAGTCGGTTCTAAATGAATTTCATTTAAGTGGCGCGATGAACTATCGCGCACTGAGAAATTTTTCAACACAACGCAAGTGTTTTACGATTACCGAGAGAATACACGTGTGTTTTCTATATATATAGAATAAAATAGTTGCTGCTACCAAATACAAAAATAGATATGTATATACAAATATTCGTATGTGTCGGATTTAATGTTGTGATTATCATGCATAACGTTATACGTATACACACGTACGCACGTAACCTAATTTTACAGTTATGTGGAGAACGTCAGAGTTTAACGAACACGCGCATACTCACAGTCGCTTGCCCGTAGCATTGGCAATAAAGGGTACAGGAGAGCAGCTGCAACAACAGCAGACACCGCGGAAACATTTTCCTTGTCAACGCTGCAAATGACGGACGAGTATGACGCGTTTTTACCTGCGTGAGCATTATCTATACTAGTATAGCTGGGTCATGGCGGCGATAACCCGCGCGATTGACGGATTGTCATTGTTCGTCGGCCTTTATCGCTTGTATTACAATCCCGTAAGCTTTATCTTATCTACCGCGTTGAACACGCAGAGCAACTGTGCGCGGCTCAAGCACACGCGCAAAATACAGTAGTGGGTTTACATTTTCGAGAGCCTGAAACTAACAAGTTTTCTTCAAACGCAATACCGTAGTTGTTGTGTTGCGTGATAAATTCTTTAATTCTATCTTTATTTTATTGTTGATTTTTCAAATTAATATTAACTGATGTAATTAATTATAGAGATTATAAAGCTTTCGATCGAGAAAAAGAAATTTATAAACCTTCTATTATTGATTTCCGATATACTTATAATAAATTTTAGTTATTGTCTTTTTTCTCGTAAAAGTTGACGGCTTTTTAGAGATAACTTGAAAATTTTCGATTATCGATAAAAATAGAGAGCCGAAAAATACTTTTCTCGAATCCCTGGAAACGGGGCACTCCCAATTTCCGAGACGTTATAGATGCGAAGGTCGTGAATTCGGTGAAAGAAAAATTACGTACACGGTTCTCGCATCAGGCAAATAATAAGAGCGCGAGCGCGCTAATTTTACCTAGGAAAACAGGTTTCCTCGCAATTTGAACGAAAATCGTAGAAAAAGCAGATAGTTTTTAGGGATGCAGTTTTATATAGATCTTTTTCTTTTTTCTTAAATCTCTTTTTTATATATGTATATAGATATTATGCAATTTATTTTAAATTTCATATTTAATTTTATATAAAATGTTATATCTAAAAGTATCTTGTTGTACTTTGTTGTATACTTATCTTAAATTGTTGATTTCACACACACCGTTCGAGTTTTTCGCAGATGCAATATATCAGATTAGGTTTTAATCGGTGCTCATTCAAACGACGATTATCCGCTGAATATCGATTCGCTATCGACATAGCGCAAGCCTCTTTAGCTTTTGTAATCAATGCAACGTTATATGTGTACTGCATGTCCCGCATCCTCGCCGCACCGCTAAGAGACGACGTTACTGACACATGGTTTAGAGTTAACCTAGTTCAACTAAATTTTCTTTCCTCCATATATTCATGTTACAGAAAGCACTATACCCAGAAAGGGACAATAATTCGGTAACTGGAACCTTGCTGACCGAGATTGTCGGTGTAACCGCGCCTAACGGTGTGTTCTTCAAGGTATCGTGCGCGGTTGATCGTATTAAGGGATGTTATGTGGGATGTAGCGTGTGAGCACACTCACGCGCGGAGCAAGTGTTTTAACATAAAATATGACTGTGACTAGTAAACAATTTCTCCGTTTAAAGAAAACAGCTGAGTAAGAGCACATATGAAATAGAGAAAGGTAGGTAGAAAATTGTAAAGAGAGAAAACAAATTAAGATTTTGTTTTATCACATTACGATTTATTGAATTTGTTTCTAAGCACACACATACGTATTTGTTCTAGGC
Source organism: Pseudomyrmex gracilis (assembly GCF_002006095.1). Classification (NCBI taxonomy): domain Eukaryota; kingdom Metazoa; phylum Arthropoda; class Insecta; order Hymenoptera; family Formicidae; genus Pseudomyrmex; species Pseudomyrmex gracilis. The sequence continues at coordinate 170,565 of NW_018020645.1, forward strand.
ATACGTATTTATTTATTAGAATTGTGATGACGTTTTTTTTTCGACTTCTTTGCAGCAATTTTTATACTATACCACATGAAATATAGCATTACGTATTTTATACAGGCAATACAATGGGAAAGAAACCGAGAAGCAACGTGCGTTCACATATAAGTTATTGGTTTACGAGAAAAGGAAAATAAAGACAATATATATACCAGGAGAACTATTTCCCTATGGATCGCGTGCCGCCGGAAGGCATTTGCACAGGTGAAAATTAAATTAAGATTTACGGAGATCCGAGCACTAGAATTTTCTTTTCTTTTATTTTATTATTTTTTTTTTTTTTTTGTTTTTTTTTTTCTTTCTTCCCGCGAGATATCTCGCTGGAAGGTATTATTATTTTGTAGAAAGATCGGTGCGCCATTGTTCTGAAATAGGATCGTAAAGAGAGAAAGACAGAAAAAGAGATAAGCATAGAGATATGTATATTTTTTAAGATAAAGATATCATGTACGTTTGTTTTGATTTAATTCAGAAAATCAAGGAAAAATGGAGAAACAGCACTTTTTGTTTTTGAAAAGGATTTAATATCGAAATAAAAAAATTACTTTGTCTGTTTTTTTTTTGTTTTTGAAACGACGAATTCCCTGCGTGTGGAAGTGGACGAAATTCTGAAGAAACCGTCGAGAGAAAAAGCGTCAAATGGATTAATTCGTTGATTATTCCAGAAGCGACAAGACAGACGCGGTAACAAGGCAATGGCTCGACGTTAAATTGCAGGTGATGTGCGAAACAAGACAGCCAAGCTCTTGAATGTCAAAGTGCTGACATTCATTGAGCGCTTCAAATTTCCGTTTCTTCCTTTGAGCGCATCACAATCGCGCGCAGTATCGAGAATAAAAAGAAAAGAAAAAAAAAAAAAAGGAATCCCCGTGCCGGAAACAAAAACGGCAGGTAGAGATGCACACCCGGATTCTTGTTTCCACCGGCTTTTCCAACCGGCCGCTCTTTCCGTTCTCTTTTATGTTTCTTTCTATTTTTATTATTTTTTTTTTTTCGCGATCATTTGACGACTGGACTACGGCCTCTTTCGATCGTTAAAAAACCGTACCGTGTTCCGGATACGGACGCGATATGCCTATGCGATTTTTATTGTGTCCGATATCGCGGAGAGACCGACCAATGCGGGGATCGAAGCTGCAATTCGAAACGCAGTCACGCGTTTCATTGAAAACGTTCTTGCGTGAAGTGCACAATATGCGAAATGTACAATCGAATATGTCAGAATTAGAGGCGTGTATAGCGCGCATTATAGCTTGCAGAGATTTCAAACAACAGAATTTACTATCGAGTTTCTATCCTACAATACTTGCGTTTTCTGCTGTGTTGCGTAACAAAAAAAAAAAAAAAATAAAAAAAAAAAGAAAACAATGAAAAAAAAAAATAAAAAAAAAAAAAAAAAAAAACAAAACCGTTTCGGCTTTAATTGTTTGTTAATAAATAAACAATAAATAAACAATAGTCCGAAATAACTTTTTTTGTCAATGTTAATAACAACGGCGCGATGTAATAAATTGATCAGTCCGCTTTACAAACGAACGTTACGACTTTACTGCGTCAGTCACATTTCAATTGCAACCGCGTGTAATCAATGCGGCAAATTTCTCGAATAATTCGCTAATATTTCGAATAATTCGTGCCGGCCGACACGAATGCGAAATCAATAATTGCTTTAATCGCGGCGCCGAACGGAATGCAATACTCTGCCGTTGCGCCCGTATTCCAAATGGAAGAGCATTTTTAAAGGGAAGCAAGCACTATCACGATCCTAACTCAAATGAACGGATTTGCAAGTTTAAATAGCCTCCGGGACAGTTTAAGGCGCTTTAGGAATTAAAATCTATCCGGAAAGTGGCTTTAAAATTCTAAGTCCGTGTTTTTGAAGCTGTTCAGATCTTCGCTTAATGCACAGTATCCTATATACATTGCCCACGCGACTTTGTATTATGTATTACACACAATATCGCAGATTCACGCGCGATATCCGTTCCGATGCACTTTGTTCGCGTGTGCTCGTAATGATGCAAAAAACAAAATTCTTTTGAACCGTGTACACGGGAAGAATAAATAATTTCCATCAGATTATTACTTTTTATTTGATGTTTGTTCGACTAAAAAAAAAAAAAAAAAAAAAAATTGCACGATAAAATTTGCACGATAAAATTGTCTCTCGAACGAATACGTACGAATCGAATTATAACGTTATTTCCAAGCTCAATGAATTTTTATCGCTTATATTCTTCGTCGGCGCGCTAACGGTTCAAATGTCAAAAGAAATAAAACAACAGCTATAATTTTCTTATATTCAAATAGATTTCTCGCGTTACGTTATTTTTTAAGTTGGTCTTTTATTTCACGTTCAAGAGTCATCCCGCAGATAAAATAAGGCGAATAAGAGACGGGACAAATTTCAGCTGCGCTCCCGACGAGAGCAAAAGCTCGCACGACGAGGACAAATCGAGAAGTCTGCTTCCGTAACGTTGCGAGATCTTAACGCCGAAAAGTAACAAAACGTCAGGTTTCATGATACTATTGTTCAAGAAAAGAGAGCAGTATACTTAGAGTGAGATTATCTTCCAGCGTGCTCTAAGAAAAATTTTTTGAAATTACGTCACATCTTATATCTTACAAAATTCTGAACACAGTGTGTTCTTTTTTCTCATCAATAAAAAAAACTAGTAATTCTTTTAGCTGCGAGAGAGCGATTAATTTTTTTTTTTGTCGACGCGATGCAATCAGAAAATTTATAGAAATTCGTTAATTCTCAGCACATTCCACTTCGTCGACATTTCGTTTCCGCTCGACCAGATTCTCCTCCGCTAGAAGATCTTCAGTGTGTCTCTCCACGCCGACTTTTCTCTCTTCGACTATCTCCGTGAGAAAATGAGCGACGGTTCATTCGAGAGTGCGGTCGAGAGGACGCCCAGTTTTCCATTGGCCTGCGAATCGAACACGGACGATCGCGGGGGCTTGGCGATCCTCTCAGACGCAGGATATTAAAGGCAGATTAAGATCTTCGACTTCCGGTTCCGCCATCCATCGAATAATCGTCGTCACTGTCGTACAGAATCTTTTAATGCACCGGAACGTCTGCTTTAAACGGAAGCTGTCATGCTGCAAGATGGATGTAACGCGCTGAAGCGTTTGTGTCAAATTTCGTGAAGATTATTAAGACTTGACGAAGTTATATTCCCACATAAAGTGTCTCATTCGCGCGACAGACTACCGCGTCGTATTTTTAAGTACCAATGTTTTTTTTCTTGTTTTCCAATAAAATTCAAAAGTGAAATATTTTTCCAAGAATACAATATCGAATTTTATTCATTCCGAGATAAAAAGTAAGAGATAATGGAAAGTAAAAGACGAATTTTTTGGTAAATCCTAGCGGAGTTTATCAGCACGACGCGTTCAGCATGCGGAGAATATATACAGCAAACAAAAACGATAAAATGTAAATTTCGCGCAAAAAACCGGCGTCGTCAGACGTAAATAATTTTAATTGTCGGTTTTATACATCGATGCGTTTTAAATGTTTATTTGAAGCGCCGAGTTTTACACGTGTATCTAATGCCGAACTAAAAATCTTGTGGAGATGTAAATATGTGTACGTATTTTCAACCATCAGCAAGCTCGTAGTTGCGCAAACTTATTATTGAAGTTATTTATGATTGAAAATATTTATATCTTTATAAGTTTTTTTTTTAGTTTATTACTACATTTTTAAGTTTGATAATAGATGTTTTTTTAGATCGCTGTTTGTTTACGCCGTTTATACAACTTGTTATGATAAACAGAAAATTCCAGTCTAATATTGATAAAACTTTGTTCTACTACATTATTATTAATATTTGTCGCATTGTTTGTGATATTTTCCTGAAAAATACAATAATCTCGTCGGTTTTACAAATGTTCTGTAACCATTTGACTTAATTTTTCACGTCATTTAGCGCCGGTAATTATTAAACGGCGAGTGGTTTATTATTTTTTGCGATTTAAAAAGCGCGCAGGATGTAACTTAAAATACGGCCAGTTCCTGCTAGCCAGTTTACGAACTTTAATTTAATGTGTACAGTTTTCATTCGTTTTAACAAACATTAAAACGCCGAAAACTTTTAATTGCTTTCTGAGAAGGAAAGGTTCGGGCCAGGCCAGCTGCCAGGTAAACATAAGACAAAGTATTCTGTAATTAGGAGTTTTACGAGACTGGCAAATCGCGAGCGCGTACGAAAATAAAGACTGCATAATGGAATGCCAAATTATGATTAATTTGTGCGACGCGATAAACATTTGAAAACAAATAAAATTTTAAAAATGTATTTGCAGGATAAAGAAGATGCAAATAAAAAAAAAAAAAAATTGAAAGAAAGAATCTTTAATGCAAGTTAACAGCGAAGGAACAAATTACTGAAATCGCGAAGAAAATTGCAATTATTTCGATTGTTATATTTATCCATAAAGTCTTCAAGTCAACAAGAATTGTTTTTGAGAAAAAAAACAAGACAGGAAGCAGGAGGATCGAGCCAAAAAAAAATTGGTGAGGGCAGTGTCCCTTTTATGGTAGCATTAGAGGAAAAATCAACGTCTATGTTGGCACGCCTGGCCTTCTTCGCGGCGATTTGTTTCACTTTGCGGACGGGCTCCCACTCTCGTTCTACTTTCGACTCTCTTTCGGTCTTCGTTTAATCTTCCCGAGTCAAGTCGGATCCCACCATTAGTTCGCGTAGTCCGTGTACTTTTCTTTCGGATCCGTATTTTGCCCAGGCGACCCCCGATACGGAGTTTCGAGAGAGACTGAAGGGATAAACGATCGTCGAGAAGTTTCTTATGAGGAACGATGAAAGTATTCTGCGTAACACCTGAACCTTCGTTGTTCTCTTTATTGAAGCCGTAATCGTTCGGACAATTTCGAGACAAACAAACAAACAAACAAAACAAACTCGTGTAATCCACAAATGTGCGGATCATCGCGTCAAAATTAATGATCGGAATTTCACTTCGCGCGTAAACTTCCGAAAGCGAAAATGAAATTCAAATGATTGTTTTTAAAAGCTACGCACTCGCAACTGCGCGAACACGGCAGATTTATAAGTATACATTTCGACGAGTTTCGTACAACGATGTTTACGCGTGTATATTTACGCGACCCGGCGTGATTGATCGTCAAAAAGAAGCGGAGCGCCTGTGTGCGCGTACACATGTACCAGTCCGGTGCGTAAACAATTTCGAACAAACAATTCTTGCAATCCACGAGTAATTTTCGAAAGTGGAGTTTCTTCCTGTTCTCGTACTGTATTTTCTTTGCGTAAACGTCATCGCGAAGCGACTAATCACATCGGAGTAAAATGCTCGTCCCCGCGCATTAATGTTCCAAAACGTACCGTAAATAACGTTCAAAAGAGAAATAAAGAATAAGTTATAGCCGAAAATAAACGTATTTTACGCAAACTCGGGAAAGGATTTATGGAATAACAGGAGCCGTTTGACGTGAATTAAATATCAAAGGATTTCGCTTGATGCTCGCTTTTATAAGAAATTTTTTCATGGCATTTGCTGCGAGAATGCCATCGTTGGATAATAGATCCAAAAGAGAGAACGTAAACCACGAGAGTTTTTTCTTCCGACAATGCAAAAGCCGGTTAGAATAACATTTGAAATACCTGAATACTTTGCGCGCAACGTTTTCTCGAAGCGCAGCGCACCGAAAACTTTAAACAAAGATTTATCTTCCGCAATCGGTCAGGCTCGAAGCGAAAAAGGACACGAAGAACGTGGTTGTGCAGAAGTTTCGGCGCGCCGGAACTTTCCCGTTTGCACGGAAATTTTGTTTTCTAACGCAATTTGCGATTATATCATTCGAGAAGAGTTTGCAACTTTTTGCGTTACGCGTTCCTTACGTAGCGCGATTGCGATCCGTCTGGAAAAAGATGTCAATTTGTGACACATACCGGAGACGCATCTTAGCGCAACCGATAATTTCACAGCCAATTGGTGAAGAACGTTATCCGGGGCACCTTATGTAAGTCGGCGACACCTTATTTGTTTTCCGTCAAAACGTCGAAGTCACAAGCAAGGTTTCTTTTCCACGAAACCAATTCGACGGATGATTGAATATTTTGCAAATAACTGACGCAAGAGCGTCTCTCGTTTCCGAAATCGGATTTAATTGTTTGTTGGTTTTAATAGCGAATATTGTCATAACAATCTGTTGTGTTTTTAACGTTTCTTTGTGAGTCATTACTAAGTACGAATTATGCACCAATAAAATCTATCGCTTTAAAACTATTTGTCGCATTTGTCACTTTACAACGAAACGGTCTTTTGTTTTACTCACGCATTTTTCTGTTCTGCACGAGATCATTGTGTGTGTTATACATTGTGTGCAAAACAAAAAACCGCATTGAATGTAAGATAAAACACTCGGTGATTGGCACTTTAAATCCAATACTTGACATTTTAAAGACCTATCAATTGTTTTCAAGCGTGCAAACTAAAAAAGTCTAAAATAACGTTGCCATAAAAAATCCTACTCTATAATGTTTACAATAATTTATTATAATGTTAGATAAAAAAAGTAGAGCCGTAGACAAAAATGTTAACAAAAATAGGAAAAACTAATAAGTGCCAATCGTTGAATGGACGTGTATTAAAGATTCGGTTATATATAGGCTACAACGCGAAAAGATAAAAGCGGCGATGAGACAAAATTTTGTTATCGGAGAAAATTTTTTTACCCAGCTGTAAAACTGTGTAAGATCTAATCGATAACGTTTTTTAAACAAATAATATTCAAAGTAATTAATAAGTAATGAAAATAATAGCACGTAGGAAGTTTTGGTTTTAAATTGTTAATTGTTTTCCGAAAATGTTTATTTATTTATCAGGCATATGTTTATTATACATCATCTTCGCGCTACTGCTCGAAAATAATTCACGATATTTTATGCCAGTTTTATCTCACATATTAAAACGAGCTTTGAATATTTTGTTTTATACATTAACAGAGCCAAAGCCAGTCTTTAAACTTTTCTCCGATAAAATGCCGTTTTCGTTATATGTGTGTTCTGTTTTGTTTTTTTTTACAATAACAGCAATGTTTTTAATTTGCATGTCTTGTACAAAAACTCCGGGAGAAAAATCATAAAAAGCATAAAAGAAGTTACTTCGTAAAAAATAGTCGTGACGCTTCAAACGCAAACTTTTGAATTTTCGCAATTCAACAATCAAATGAAGACACACTTATAAATAATGATGTATGCACCAATATAATCGTGAATATAAATTCAACTTTCTAAAGAGGCAGAAAGGTATATTTTTTTTTCGCGACAAACAAAGTTTTTATATTTACACACACACACATTATGTGTTGAAGTTTACAAATAACAAAATCTACCAACAGCAAACACAAGCAAATGTACACATTGTTTTGCGATGGTTCTCGATTAAATTTAAATTAAACAACAGTATATTTTTCCGCGAGTTTAAAGTTGAACATCCTCGTTTTAATTTATCACAAAAAACTGTCACGCCTTTATTATCCGATGATCGGCGAAGCGTAAAAGGTTAATGATAGATGAAAATAGCGTGTTACGCCACACACGTTTTTCAGAAACGAAATTAGTGCACGATGGCGTGTGCATGGCGGATGCAGACTGTTGTATCGACATGCAATTTAAGCTTGTTTCATTCACTAAACCGGAATTCGATTTATGATGTTTAACGGGATATATATACTCGTTAATTAACGGAATATACTCCCCCGTACGGCAAGTGTTGCCATTTTCTATGATATTGCTTGTGTTATACGAAAAGTGTGTTATCAGGTGTTTACCACACGACTCTTCCCAGTCGCCCTCCCAGCGCTGATTTATCGTTCGACCGTGTGTCGAATGTAAATTACATATAGACACGTCCAGAATGGAATATCGACATGTGTGCGGATCTTTATTGTATTCCGGGAAGACATGTTTCGTGAACTCTACACGCGTTTTATATATGTTTATAGGAAAGACATCGCGTTATTGCGAATACATATCATATCGTACGTACTATTTTGTAAGATATGATTCTGCGCACACTTTTGAGTAGAATAGAAGTTAGTTTTTGAGAACGCCGGCTGGAAAACGTTCGCGCGGCGCGATCCAATTAGACTTGTTAATTGACAATCGTCGCCGGTGCTGAAAAACGTCGTGTCGTCTGAAATTCCAATGACATTCGGTTCCGCGATATCGGTTTTCAATTGTAGATACGAATTTCTGGGATCCCCCCGACTTCTCGCGGTGGAACGACGGGATGTAATTTGGAGCAAACAATATCCGGCCTATATGTAACAAATTGAAATTTCGAATATTACGTCTATTTACCGAATGCCTGTCGCGAATTGCCTCTCACTGCGGCACGCGGCAATCATTTGCTAGTGCCATTCGAATTATATATGTATGAAAGACTGAGAGCAGCAAACATAAATGCACCTCGAAGTGTAGTCTGTTTCCGTTCCGCTTTTGTAGGAGCAATAAGTCGAAACGGATTTTGACAGAGGTTTGTGTAATCGACAGAAATTTAATATATGTTTTTGTATTTTTTTTTTTTATTATCGAAAAAATGTTGAAAGTGTATAACAAAAGTAGAAGACGCAAAAATATTATTTCCACTCTTTCCTAAACTCTAAAAATGTGTTCGTCGGAAACGGGACTAATAACAATTCAATGTCGGCAATTCAATTATATTAATCGAGACTGAGAAGTTTCTCAGAAGAAATACTCATTTCGATTGACCAACTTGCTTGAGCTTTCGCAACAGCTTTAAAATCCATTTCGCAATATTGAGTGGCTTTTCACGATAATAAACTTTAAAACTAGTTGTAAAATACCAGATAAACGACTTTGCGGAAAAAAAAATAAATAAATGACAAGATGTGACGACACAACTGTTTCTTTTTCTTTTTTTCTTTTTTTTTTTTTTAACAAATACAACAACATCAATGACAATAAGATGTAAAATAACGAAGTCTTTGGCAAAACGTGATGTCCAGCCGCGTAGACTAATGATAATCGTGATGATGATGAGCGTTCTCCTGATGATCGTTTCGACGGCTATTGTGCACCTCGGCGTGAAATCCGTCCTTGCCAGCGCGATACTTCACTATTCTGATATTGCCGTCTGGTTCCTTCACGGTATATTCACCGAACACTTCTGTGCCTGCAAAACGTCAACGTGCGAGTTATTTGTCTTGTGCCGCCCAAGCTGGCACATTTGGACACGCGTTATCATTCTTTTTTATGGAGACAAATTGAGATCTTTAGACGAGTGCGACAGAATACAAAATACTTTTTCTTTTTATTTTGTACTTTTTTTTATTTTTGCAAAACTCCATTCTGAAAGTGATCCTTTATTTATATCCCATTCAAAAAATCACGTATATTTTATTTAGGCTCTTTTAGTTTAACACAACACAAAATACATTCGATCCAAATTGTATTTAAATATATAGAAAATTAACTCTCATATACTAAGTATTAAAAAGATAGTATAATTACTTAAAATTAATTCGTTCAGTACGTATCTGTGGTCGCAAGAAAAAGCGCCGCATGTCACAATTGCAAAAATTCAAGTTTTTGCCACAGTTGAGTTGCAAAAATAAGATTTACATATCTATAAAGAAAAAAAATGCAAGAAAACACATCTTAAATGATGATAAAAAAAAAATTATGCAAAACAACTTAAGTCCAATACTTGATTTGCATGTTTAAAACTTTAAACATCAATATCTCGAAAGTGATGATATGCGCCAAGAACATGCGGCGTTTTTCCTTGCGACCACAGATATAATAATAAATCGCGACTTTTTACATATATCATCTACTTCATCTTTTGCATCAAGTGTCTCTCACTCTTGGTTTCTTAAGAGAATATAAATCTTTCGTTAGCACGTACATAAAAAGTTGCACGTGTTTTATTGTGATACGCGATAAAATCTCGATCTTAACTTAAAAACAACGTTACGGAAATTTGAGGGAATTATCCGTTATTTCAATTACTCTCGCGTGTTAGCTGATACATGTGTGTGTGTGTGTGTGTGTGTGCGCGCGCGCGAGATTACTGCGCTCGCAGTTTCTCAGAAGCCTTCCTATCAATAGTCGCTATCTGAGCTTTATATGGTTATAAACTTTTCAGCCTGTGCGCGTCCTTTGAAGGCGGGAATACTGAAGCGTACGTTTTTTTAGCAGCACTTTTATCGTTCCTAACTTTTCTCTCGGCTCGTTGCTACGAAATCTCTCGCTCCAGTTAAAACTTGACGACGTTCGATGATCTCGTTTTACATAGAAAAAGTCGCGCTTTGTAGAAATACCATTACGAAATTACGAAAAAAACCGGACCTCTGAAAATGAAATCTCTCTCTCTCTCTCTTTCTCTCTCTCTCTCTCTCTCTCTCACTCTGTCTTTCTGTTTTGGCATCATGAAAGAAGTTTTTCTATTTTATCTTATAATGCAACATTTCGAATTACTTTTACAAAATGTTAGTATTAAAATATTGCTCTATCAAAAATATTTTTTGTAATCTCTAAAATTTGTGTTTTTTTTATTTTTTACGTTTGTCAAATTATTTATGTAACAGTGCTGATTGTGTGATAAAACATACAGGCGATTCAAGCTAAAGAATTTGCTGCGCCACGAGTTTTCCATTGAGTATTCCACGAGCAACATTATAAAATAGCTCAAGCAAAGGTCACGTTGCCACTTTTATTCGCACAATCAGTCTGCCCTACGTTCACCTCGATACATTTGTCAGCTTTTTCACCCTCGAGGTACTACGAAGAGAGAAGAACATTGTGATTCCGCGTAAGTAGGCTATTCTTATTCTTGTCGCTTGCACTATGTACAAAACGACAAGAAGGATCTTTCTAAAAAGTGGAAGAGATTAATTCTCATTCAAACTACGCAGACTCACCATCTCTATACTCCTTTTGACCGTGATAATCGCCCGTATGATGGTCTTCAACCCCGTACGAAAAGGCATAATGGGGATGAGCCACGTAGTCAGCGTGATGGTGTCCGTGGTCGTCGTTCCAAGTGACTTCGTGCTCGTTGCCCATCACTGGTCCATGAAAATGCTGAAAAGAATGCGCGTGTCCCTCCGGGTTGGCATTCGTCAATAGTAAGGACGAAAGTATCAGCACTACCGATACCAGCACAAACTGCCAAGGAAATGTGTTGTGTGAATCTCGTTAATCAAATTCTCGTGTGAATGAAACGCGGTGATATAAAAAAAAAAATCCGAAAGTTTGAATACACACGACGGCGATACACATGATGTGCCAACACGCGAATTTGATATAAATATTATTATTTACAAAAAAAAAAAAACATTAGAGACATAATAATCATACATGTGGTATGGGGCACTCACATTAAAGATCATGACGCTAATTGGTGTCGTAAATTGTGGTTTGAGCAAACGCGAACGAACTTTTAATCGATCGATCTTTGTGACCCGCGATCGTTCGAAAAACTGCGCGATTCGCCCGGTGCTATTGTCCCTTTTATAAGTCCGCTTTTCAGGAGTTTCCCCTTTGCTTAATTCTTCTTTGGATCCATGCCCGAGAGTCCCCGGGCTTAAGCGCTCCCGTGGCCGTTGCAAAACACAATTATTCAACCGGTTTCTGGCCGGCGCAAAAAGCGCCGCGGTGCTCGCTCAAGCGCGCGTCAGCCAATCCCGTACTAATGGAGCCAGCTCGTTGCGAAAGAGAGTACGAAAAAATTGAACCGACGAACAACGCTCGTTTTCTTTTCGGTCTGCGACACGCGCTTATCGATCAGAGAATGATCGCGGATCGACGCCGTCATCGAGTGCCGTCACGCGCGACGACGACGCCGATCGCGAGATGCCGTGGGATTTTCTTTTAGCGCATCGAAAAAACATCATCTTTTACGGTCCATTTCTCTTAATGCGTCCTCCCTTATGCAAGTTCCCGCTCAGACATACCGAGAAATCGAATCGACGTTAGATGATGGTCAGCAGTATACAGTTACGTTCTGGGAGAAAGAAATCGCCAACGGCCATACGATCACTTTCGGATCGAAATCGGATGATCGGAGGAGCGTTTTTGTGTTTCGCTTCGACAAAACACATCCACTACTAATTTTCCACCACTATGTATCGATTACGAAAAAAACCATCCGGTTGCGATCCCGTGTCCCTTGTGTAACACGATAAACGTAACACATTCCGTAAATCGAACCTACTATCTAGCCAGCGGATCGGACGATTTTAACGAATTTCCTCGAATTTTCGCTGGAAAAATATCAGCGGATGAAACAGCAATATAGCGAAAAAATGTGCAGAACCGTTTGATACTACCGAGTGGTTCGTGCGCATATTAACGAAAAAATAGAAGACTCCATTCGTTCTCTCGTACTACCGGGCGGGGGAGGAGGGGCAAGACGAGGGGGGCAGTGTGAAACGGAAGGGTGGAAAGCGACAGAGAGGAGGAGGGGGAGGGAGGGGGAGGAACGAGAAAGGGGACAGAGACGACAAGAGGACGGATTCTGGCACACGATGTGCTGGAACGGCGGAAGTACCCGAAGAGGCGCTCAGGTTTTGAGTTATGACACTTTTTGAGTCGAGAAGTCGCATTGTGAATGGCGCATCCGGGTCCGGCGTAATATCCTAGCTCGATCTCAGAGTCGGGCGGCGATAAATCTGCCTTAAATAAGATTTGCCGGCGACACTCCGGCAAAATAAAAGGAGGAGCGCGGCAGTCGCGGATGACGAGGAACTGGTGGATGCTGTGCTGCACACAGGATGCCAGCTTGTTACGCTCTTCGACTTGAACGCGCTTGATGCGGCCTCCTGCGCTTGCCGCTTCATGCCATAGTTAATGAGTAGCCTGAAGTCTTTGTCCTAATTGCGAATAGCGCGCTACAAGCTGCAGCGCAGCAGCATCTTCGCCCTCAATTTCTTGTCTACCGTGATGATGACTCTCACTGTATCCCTCTCTCCTTCCCACCTCGTGCAAGAGAAATTGACGAGGCGCACCGACGTATCTTCATTTTTACATGAATCTTTACACTTCAAGTTTTATATGGTCGCTCATTTCAACAAATTACATATATACATACACACGTGCGCGTATAAGCTAACGTTCTTGTGTGCTTTCTTTCACAAAAACAAGATATTTATTTTATTTTTGTTAAATGTTACGACTGCATTAAACATAACTCGCCGTAATTTTGTGTATCAACAATGTAATTCGGAATTTCTGTGACATTTACGCGAGATCAATAGGGTCTTGTTTAATGGTCGTGATAATTGTCGTTTCATTTTGCGGACAATTATTGGCGTATCTTCGGTATACGGATGTCAGCCGCAGTCACGTGTGTGTTACCCGAACAAATTTTGTAATTTCGGCGCGCGCGCGGGCCATCACACGGGCCATCGAGACCACTCTATGAAATGCAATCCGTGTTTTCGTCTGTGTCCTGCGGGACAGGCTCTCACGACACGAGACAGTTCGCACGTGGAAGCGGGACAAATTGGCTGGCGCGTACGTTAGACGATAAATCACGATATTTCATTTTATTCTGTCCCTACTGTCTCTCTCTGGGGAATATCTATCGGTTGTATGTTCGTAATTTCAGACCCTCGTCTTTCCGTTTTCGACGCTGACAGCAAGTTCACTTTGAAATGCTTTTGCGATTTCTTCTCTCTCTCTCTCTCTCTCTCTTTCTCTTCACGTGATACTCGTTCAACGAACTATCCTTTTACCCTGTTCGCGATGCCCGATTTGAATTTTATAATGCCCTTTAATAAACCGCCTAGTGTTATCGACAGTATTATTAATGGGCGCTGCTGCGCTTGCTCGCCGCAGAATTTCGAGTACCAGGTACTAGTAGTATTTTAATGTTTTAATGACTGTACTCTATTTCCCTCTCTCTCTCTCTCTCTCGGAATCAAAATTCAATGAAGGCGAAATGGTACATTCGGTAGATTAATTCCGAAACGAATTGGCACTGTCATCACAGATCATATTAATGTAGAAATTTCGACACAATGATCAAATCTACAATTTAAATTACATATATTTTAAAAAGTATTTCAAACATAAAAGTAATAATTAGATTGCTTTTACAAAAATAAAAATTGTTTTAAAGAAATTGTACACATCTTACAAACGTATGACTTATATAATTTTTCTCCATTTTTTAAATCTTAAAAATAAACTCAACATTTTTTTTCTTTTTCCAAATTATTGACAATATATCTCAGAAGTTTAAACCATATCTTAATGCTCGTATTAAAAAAACGTCGCTGTGAGAAGTTGTCTTTGCTCAAGCAAGTTAATATCTTTGTCTAAACTGCTTGTCTAATCCGAACGCGTATCAAATGCACGCATATTCATTGAGGTTGGTAAACGACAAAGCGGAGATCGACGAATTCGTGTCGATGTCAGGCGGCGCAAAGTTGTTTCGAAGAGACTTCCCCCCGGTATAAATCCCGGAGATTAGCGTAGCGCTCATCGTCCGCATAACACGACGTCGGGATTCCTCCTTTTATCCGCGGTCGCGCACGCGCCGAAGGCATCGTAACTTTCCCACACGCCGGTGTAACTCCGCACAACCGAGTATCTCCCGGATAAATTCCAAGGAAATTGTTCCGCCCGGAGAAAGACGAATAGTTCTGTTTGTCTACGAATTTCGAATCCCTTTACCGGAGCAACTCTCTCTCTCTCTCTCTCTCTCTCTCTCTCTCTCTCTCTCTCTCTCTTTCTCTTTCTCTTCTCACACGTCATCGCCGTTGCTTCCTTCGTCGCGACCTCGAGAACGCATCTATTTATAGGTCAGAATCTCCAGCCCCAACATAGGACGGAAGACGCAACGTGATGCGGCCCAGGACAACTCCTTGACCTCTATTTACAGCTCGGAATAGCAAAACAGCTGAAGCATCCTTATGTGCGGCGGAGTTGCCGGTAGATATTCGCCGTGAAACTTTTCGCGTAATTGCGTGGAGGTATAGAAGAGCGCCCGAAGCAGAAGAGGGAAGCATCACGGAAATGCGGGTGGATGCTTGAAAACGCGAGAAGAGACGGGGTTAAATTCGATGGAAATATCACGAGAGACACTGCTACAATTGATAGAGCAGCCGCGCTTAAAATATTAAATCTTCGCGTTCAAATCGAAACTTTCGCGCTCAAAATTGTATTCGCGCGCTTTGCAATTAGAGATGTTCGTGTATTAACGTGACAGCTTTGCGTGTTTGCCTTAGTGTTTTGTTATTATTAATCAATCACGCGAAATGTCACCTTAAATCTAAGAAATTTGTTTTTATACACAACTATTAGTAAATTTCCATTCTCTCATTCTCTTAGCAAAATTGCGGAGCGTGTACGGTTAAATCCAAAAAGCTTGGAGGGGGGCCGAGTCAATATCATCACGAACTGCAACGCAATTCCAAGTTCTACGTTTGGGTTTTAGTGCAAATGGTAGGATAAGAATTAATTCTACGTAAAACGATAGAATCTCAATCTCAATTGGATTCGAAGATTTCTGTCTAACCTCGTCTTGACGCTATTTCCGTAAAGGAGATTCACCTCCTCGAGTAGTCTCGCAACGTCTGTAGCGAGACGCTTCCGCTAATGACCGAGAAGCATTTTCCGAGACCCCGCTAATTTTCCGAGTGTCTCGATTACGACACGGCCGGGGTCACGCCCGGGTCTGTTGGGGTTAATTGATTCTCACGCAACGACGAGACGTTGCAAAGTTAATGATGTTTAGGAAATATCCGTTGCGAATTACCATCCATTGTAAACAGTGCGATTTCACCGCTGCGATTTGATTAAAGGATTAATACCTGACGACAACGACCGGCGTTGATATCCCGACCCTTTGCTTTTCGAAAGTACCGTCTAAACCGCAACGGCCGTTATCTGATTCACATCGTCCCGCCTTAATTGCAGCTCGTTTGCCGCTCGCGTTATCTCCAAGTCTGTTTCTTATATTAATTACTTTCAGAAGAGAGAGAGAGTAACGCGCGCGCGCGCTCGCGCTCGCGCTCGCGC